>NC_089199.1:11266041-11569375 GCF_963930695.1 Labrus bergylta | reverse complement strand
TACACAATTTAGAAACCCACTTTTTAGGCCTATTATGATCTTGTGTAAAAAACGTATAGTCCTACATTTCTAAAAAATATACTCTGGCAATTATAACCTGAGCTACTTAGAGTATTGCAGAATGATATGTGCAGAGGATGTCATCGGGTAACTGTTTTCACAAATATCTGTTGAGTAAGGGGAGCTTTCTCTGGGGGTTTTCTTCATAGACAAACAAGGACAGACTTCTTAAAAGCTGGACTTCATAGTGGGAAAGTCAAGTCACAAACAAATAACTATTTTCATGAAATTACTTTTAAATGTCCTGAAAAAACAACAAGTATAGGGGACCTTTCAACAGTGACAAAAACTATGCTAAACCCCCCCTGCATTATTGCTTGACGTGTTTGCCATTCTTTTGGACAATCTCGGTCAGTGAATTGTGACCCATAACAACAACAATAAAAAAAATCTTCCATACGAAACCACAAAGCAAGGCAAGCTAAGGAGTGACCAGAAATGATTCATGGTTACGTATCAAGTTGAGGCAGTAAGAAGGCAAAAAAGATCACTAGTCTGTGAGACAACAATCAGATTCAGTATCCAGACATAGCTTGAAGTTACAGCTCTGCTTGACAAAACACAAAGCAAACAAGCTGTTAATTAGACTGGATAACTGAATAAATTAAAATGAATTTAATAGCTGGAGTAATGACTCTCCAACTATTTCTTGTTTGTCTTTTTTTCTGTCCTTCTGAAATATTTCTCCATTCTGTCAGATATATTTAAAGGCAACGCTCATCTAGCCATTTTAAAAACCATACCTTTTTGGCTAAATGTACTAGCATTGGCGTGCTAACTGCTTAGATTGTCATATATAGTAAACAAAAGCTCTCCAAATATGAGCATAAAGTTATTGTAAGCTAAATGCTGTGTTTGCTTTACCTGAATCCTACAATGAGGGACGGTTCTTTCCTCACTGTCCTCTCTCAGGTGAAAAAGATGAAACAACAAAAAGATGTGTGCAAGTTTCTCAATCAGCAACAAAAATCACTTGCCTACAATTACTGTAAACACATCCTCCTGATTTAGGCTACTGACCGATGACAAATATTACAATGGTCAGTAGGCCAGTCAATGTTTCACAGTGTTGACGGTTGATTCAATGATTTATTCGTCATCATTCATTATTGTTTGTAAAGACTCAGCCACTCAGCTCCTCACTTCAATGCATCACACTGCCACACACAAATTCTAATACCCTATACCTGAACATGAAAAAGTTACTACTTGACTTTCATCGTATCTCATTTCATTGTCTTTGTCTGCATTATTGTATCGTGTCTTTGCTAATGCTTTGTGTTGTTTTTTTGATTGTTTTT
Organism: Labrus bergylta; assembly: GCF_963930695.1. Lineage (NCBI taxonomy): Eukaryota > Metazoa > Chordata > Actinopteri > Labriformes > Labridae > Labrus > Labrus bergylta. The sequence continues at coordinate 11,568,014 of NC_089199.1, read as the reverse complement.
GTTTATTTGTTTTTGCTTTTGTTGTGCACATTTTATGGTTTCCTGCTGACATCATCACCATTTAAAAAAATAATAATAAAGATTGTGTACATAGCATAGACTTTAGACAATGTCTGCTGAATCTTGATAAAATAATTCCAAAAAAAAAAAATTGGAGCGAACTTAAGTCCAAGATGATTTTTCATTTTTAATTAAATATTGGTCCCTTGCTTACTTGCTTACTGTATTTAATAATCCCAATGAATGAAATATTTCATTGTTCTTATGCACAGAGACAAAACCTGTGCAAAGTGATCTTTTTTTGTTTTGCTCAATTTTTCTTTAAAACTATTTTTGGAAAAATAACATGAGACAGTAATACGGCCGACAACTTGGGAGATACTTGAGGCAACATGAAATGTTCCTTGTATGGACAAAATCTAAATATAAGGTGCATGGCCAAATTCCAGTGCATGTTTGTTTTGCCCCTGTCACTTGAGACATTCAGTGAATGGATGGATGTGAACTTTACTGGATGTGACGTCCTTAACTCTGGCAGTCTGTTTAATCTCTCCCACGACGCTCAGTGACAGCGGGTTAGCGCAAAACAAAACATCTTCTGTGAAATGCAACTTTTTGCTTCTACTGTGCCAATTAAAGTGGTAGTTGTAACCTGACTGACTCTGGATCTGTGTATGTAGGGGTATTGAACAGTCAAAGTGGGAAGATGACACTAAAGGTACATATCCCTTTCCAGGAATATGCTTTTATTACTGAACTTTTAGATCTTTAACTTTTTGATCTATAGCATGCTTCGTTGTTTTGAGCAAAACGTTTATTTTGCACATTTAGTGATGACAGAATCCACCTTGATAAGTCATGGCTTCACTGCCTATTTGAGTGATCTTAGGCTATATATTTTTTTTTATCTTGGATGTAAGTGATGTTGTTTTGGGTTGTTGTTTTTTTTGGTAGCCGTTTAAGGTCACGTTATGAACTTTACATGGGGTGGCCTGTGCTGAGGGTGAACGCATTCTTGTCATATCTTCCTGGCTGGAGTTGCCTATAGTTGAAGATAAACTTAATTCCTCATCTGAAAGTAATGCGATTCTGGCAGAAATCCATCAGGCGTAGAAAGAACAGGTCTGTTTTCACACTGACTATGAGAAAGTTTTCCCACTAGTTTAACACAGATACGCCAGAGAGTGGAAAAGAGTTACATATGAAGATATGAAATATATAGCCTATGACTAGTGGGGAAGACACGAGGAGGAGACTTTTGAAGTGGGCAGATTTCGCAATGTTTTATACTTCCTTGTTGCGGGCGAGGCTTGACAGGGCAGCAACAACTTGAGGAATATCAGAGTCAAGTACGTCACAGTGACGACAGCTGTTTCGGTCCAAGACTTTCAAAATAAATCTTAACATGATCGTTGAGTGAGCAAATAAAAGTCAGTGGAACAGTTTAATATCTAACAACTAGTAATCAGTTTGTTTAGTTGAATGTATTGCAATAGCTACTACCTTAATTGGCACTGCTATCGCTATTGCTAGTTTCAATTTGTTTTGCAAAATGTTAATAAAAATAAATCTAATTTATATAAATGAAGTCCTGTAATGATGAGTTATTGGGGGTGACTATTTGTATAGGGTAGCCAAGCACACGTGTTAATCTAAAGACATATTTGGGCCAAAATCAGAAGAAAACTTAGATATGGTTAATTCGGTGAACTCTAAGGTTTTGATTGTAATGTGAGATATTTGTTGAGATTTTTTTATTTGGAAACGTTGTCATCGGAAAAATAATTATGCCTACATATGCTAATTGTATAATGCAGATTATCTCTGCTGTTTATGGCATTATGGTCAAATTGTTTTATGGGGAAATAATGCATAAATGAATGAGCTATTGTAATCGGTTGCCATCATTATAATTTATTATATTAATAATCTTATTTACTATTTATCTATTTTCATCAAAGTTTAAATATTTTATTGGCGATAGAGTTCAAGTGAATATAATCAAATCAGCAGTTCATTGTCAGACTAAAATAATCGATATTATATTTGATGATGCATCAAGTATATCAAGTATCAAGTAGCTCAACCACCTTCAGCTCAACGCCAGCAAGACAAAGGAGATGGTGATTGACTTCCGCAGGAAGTCACCCCAGACTGACTCTGCTACAGACTTTTTATGACACTGTGGTGGCGTCTGCACTTTTCTATGCAGTGGTCTGCTGGGGAGGAGGGAGCACAGAGAGAGACAGAAAGAGACTGAACATACTGGTCAGGAGGGCCAGTTCTGTCTTGGACTGTCCTCTGGACTCTGTAGAGGAGGTGGGTGAGAGGATGATGTTAGTGAAGCTGACATCCATCATGGACAACCCCTCTCACCCCCTGCATGACACTGTGGGGGCCCTGAGCAGCTCCTTCAGCAGCAGACTGAGACACCCACCCTGCAAGACAGAACACAACTGCAGGTCGTTCATCCCATCTGCAGTCAGACTGTTTAATCGGACTCTTAAACAACATCACCACCTCATGCTACACACTGTGTGTGTTTTTTTTAAGAACAAGTTACTGTGTCATTTTACATTATTGTATTTTTATTTTATTTTTTATTTTTTATTTTTTATTTAAATTATGTAAATATGTTTGATCTGTTTTTAACTACTATTTTTTATTTTCAATAAGTATATTCCCGTCCCCTGTTTTTCTGGAGCTGCTGTAATGCACAAATTTCCCCCACGGGGATCAATAAAGTTTATCTTTATCTTTATCTTTATCTTTAAGTAGTCACTGAAAGTACTACAAAACCTTTCAAATCTTTCATCACACTCACACTGCCTTCAATCAACCAGCTCCTGTGAAGAACTCTGTTTGTTTCAAGTTTGGCGCCCTCTGTGGACAAAGGGGTACATTTTATCTGGGTTTTTTTTCCTATAGAGTATAGACTATAAACTGTTTTCTTATTTGTACACAGTGATGGCGTATTTTGTGGGTGGAGCCCAAGTGGTGGCAGAAAGTTGCTAGCTGTGTTGAATTACCTGATGACGCTGAACATCCTGCTCTGTTTGCGTCCCGTTTATAAGAATTCATCACTGCCCTCAGATACATTAATGTTATTGGAAAGAGTTGGTGGAGTCACAAAGTACATTTATTGGTGAAATTTTAAAACCAGCACAGTTGTCGTTATGAATTTAAGGAAATTAAGACTGCTTGTACTTACATACAGTCTGAAACAGACATGGGGTCTGAGGGACGTGTTAAAACAGCTTGAAAGTAGAGTGGAAGGATGTGCTCACTGTGTTAACGTGTGACACAATCTGTACTCTGTACTCATCATAACAGCGCGTTTTTACACGTTTTGTTCAACTTTACTATTGGACAACAATAGTAGCCTATTGGAAACAGACAGGAAGGTTTTCTTAATGAGTCCCCACTGTTTGCATTTGCCAGTTAAACTGTGACACTGGACATCATCGTATACCTGGTGGAGAAAACCCAAAGTCTAAAACTCTTGATGCATGCAATTTTGTAGTTTGTGTTCATGTCCAGGACATTAAAAGGCCTACTGACATTTCTGAGATGGTTTTGTGTATTAGGGGCCATCATACTGCCTAGCCAGCTACAAAGACATAAAATTGCCTACATCTGCATTTTGCATCCAAAAGTGTCAACAATGGTATTCCATATAATTCAGTGAGAATTGTAATCTGTTATAATCACCTTAAAGCTTTAAGTGTTTGTCCCTAATGGCACGCTTTTATTTTGAAGGTGAGTGTAAGACGTGTTTGTGTATGTGTCAGTGTGCTTGACGTAGTCCAGTCTCTGTGTAAACTGTGTGCCAGTGAGACCGCGGCGCTGACAGGTGAGAGAGCGCTGCCGCAGGTCATTGAGAGGCGCTTCACGAACACGGGAATATAAAAAATAAAATCACATTTTGGATCTCTTTGAGAGGCGAAAACGACATCCCACTGCTTTACAACGCGAGGTAAGAAGACGTTCCTTGTCTTTCTTTTTTAGTTTTTGGGGTAGGTAGGGGGAATGAAAGATGTCTCAGCTAGTTATTGGTCCTTGTTAATGAATGATTAAACTCATGATAATTCACATCCCTCCAGCTTTGCCAGCTTTGCTAACTTAACTTGTTATAAATACATCTTTACCTATGTATTGTAACATTCAAATTTAACTTTAACACCTTTGTTTGGCAGTGTTCTTCTCGTGTTTGAAACTTAGTTGACTGTAGCACATTAGAATAACTACCCTACTGAATTATCATAGCATTCATTGTGATATATGTACTATAACTTTTTGACAATATTAAGCTAAACTATCCTCCTGTGTATATTCTGTGAATGACGGATGCTGGAGGCCTGAACATTTCCAAAGTTGCTCCACATGTTGCAGCAGGTCTGGTCTTGCCCACTGTAGATTTTATCTTGACTATTTCAACTTATTATTTTTCCATCAGCTCTAATAACCTTATATCTTAAGTGTTAAAGAAATGAATTTAATTTGAGGAATCTTCTTGATTTTGAGATTGAAGAGAAATATACAGCAACCACAAAATGACCATACTCTTGAGAGAAAACAGCAGCTTTTCCTCTAACACAGTTTAAACAAGCTAAAATATTTACATATTCCACCTCCACTTCACTTCACTTCTTGTTTTCCCAGCTCCGCCTGCTTCTCCAGGATGTTCTCTTTGAGGAAAGGGTCTCATAGGTAGCACTCAATCATCTTTGGACGGTGACGTGGAGATGGTCACTTTGGCTGCCTTGCTGACAGTATGCATATGGATACAAACACAGACTGCTTCAGGACAGCACACATGTGCTTCTACTCCACGCAGTTCGCTGGATTACACTGTAAAATACTCCCTCCCCTATTTCCAAACAGACAAACCCATACAAAACATAGCAGTGAATGGGACTTTGGTAGAGAATGGGGTGTATGTTGCGAGCCAGAATGTAATAGAGGCACTTAATTCTACTTTGGACAAGATATGGGAGGTAAAAACTGGACCTGTTGGCAGTGCTGAATGTGAAACCTGTCAGGTGTGTGACATAGAAGCAGATCCTGGAGATCCTGTGGATACAGACAATAAAGTTCTAGTTATTGATTTTGCTGTCTTCCCCAATCCCTTTTTGTACATCTGTGGGAGTACTCATCATGGGATTTGTCAGGTCATTGATACTGGCTTTTCAAAACCGGAGCCCAAGTGTTTATATAAAAAAGAGAACAATTATCCTACAAGCTGTCCGGACTGCCTGGCAAGCCCACTTGGCACCAAAGTCACCATCGGTGAACAGGGATTCATATCACTCTTCTTCGTGGCAGCCTCTGTCAATGGTGAAGTGGCACAGAGGTATCCCAGGAGGTCAATATCAGTGATGAGGCCATTTGCTACTGAAGACGGCTTTAAGCAGATCAACAAGGGACTAACAGTGCTCCCGAGTCTGCAGGACACATACAAGATTGACTACATCTACAGCTTCTCCACCAAGGACTACGTCTACTTTCTGTCCCTGCAGAGAGAAAACCCATTGAGGAGCAACTCAGCTTTCCAGACTCGTCTTGGACGCTTGCCGATTGCAAACCCTGAGGAGTGGATGTACAAGGAGGTGGTCCTGGAGTGCAAGTATGACCGAAAAGGCAGGAGGAGGAGAAGAAGAGAGGCGCCCAGGAACATAGTGTACAATGGGCTGCAGGCAGCATATTTTGGGCCAGCAGCGAAAACGTTGATAAAGGAGCTGGGGTTGAAGGAACCGGAGAATATTCTGTACGGAGTGTTTGCAGAGGTGAACGAGAGCGGACAACCTCAGAAGAACTCAGCATTCTGCGCCTTCCCTTTGTCTTTAGTGAACAAAGCCATTACTAAAGGTGTGGATGCCTGCTGCACATCAGGCACAGAGCAGCTGTCCAGAGGTCTCTGTCACTTCCAGCCATGCGAGAGCTGCCCACATGAAGTGAGTAACTTTTTTTTTTAATGGCAGAGGAGCAAAGGTCCCTGTACGCCCAGACAGGAAATGACCTGTCCAGACAAACATTGTGTAATGTAGTTGCATGAGATCCAGTGTAGTTTAGCATTAAGAGTAAACAGGCTTGAGCAATAAGGGATCATCAGAAGGGGAAGAAAAAAACCAAGGCACTCTTTTTGAAAAAGAGCAAGAAGCCTTTACTCGACTTGTTATTTCACAATGGAAATGCTTTAATGGCTTTATAAAAATGAAGGAACACTTGTTCTGTTTATTTTTTTTGTTTCACATTTCAAACTCAAAAGATTTGGCTCACAGGGCCCCTTTCACTCTCAGACAGACGCACCTCAATCTTTCCTCTGGCCTTCATTTCTGTCCTCCAGTTCCCCTCACTGCCTTAATTAAGGGCCAATTCTAAGCTTAGAGTTAAATATTTCATGGCCATCAGTCCTGGAGAATGACAGAGTTTGAGGGGACAAGCTGAGGGCTTGTTTTTTCTGTTCCTCTTGTCTCAGTACCCCCCAAGGACTGCCTTGTCATTGTTCTTTTTTGTGTAAAAATTATAATTTAAATTTGACAAGATTAGCAAGATAATTTCATGAATCAAAAATACAAAATAAATGTAAATGTAAGAATAGCAGAAAGCCAACCCCAGAAGAAAATAAAGAAAGAAACAATGCTGCTCGTCTCCATGGTTACATTGACACATATTAACATTGGAATGTTATCTGCCATTAATTTAAAAGTTATAAAGATACTTATACAAATAATACATACCTAAGTTACTTTTATATAGAAAAATATAGCCTACATATGTATTGATAATCACCAGTAAAAACAATGACTGTCTTTGTTTTCCAACATTTTGAATGTCCACATTCCCAATCAAAGAAAACGTTCATCACACTGCTTACACTTCTGAACACTCCAGACTCTCTTCTTTTTTCATTACAGATAGTTTATTTTAATTGGCACAAATCTTGAATACTAAAATATTGTTCGCCTGTGGCATCTCTGCTGAAGGTGTGTGTGTGTGTGTGTGTGTGTGTGTGTGTGTGTGTGTGTGTGTGTGTGTGTGTGTGTGTGTGTGTGTGTGTGTGTGTGTGTGTGTGTGTGTGTGTGTGTGTGTGTGTGTGTTTGCGTGCATGTGTGTGTGTGAGAGGGAGAGAGAGTCGAGCCAGATGAGAGAACTGGGAGGGGTGGATGAGTCAGTAGTGTGACCTGCGCGTTGCCACATCGTTTCTCTGCTCTGTTAAGTTTCAGCCTTTCTCAGAGAAAAGGCCGTTTACAGCCCACAGATTAGATTTCCTTAAAAAACCGGATACATGACAAGGCTTTTTTTTAATTTTTAAACTTATATCCCTGCACCTTCACCTTTATGCCAGAAAGGAAAAAGGCAGCTTGCTTGGGCAAATACTTCTAAAACCGTGCACTCTTTAAAGCAACATCATTGAATAGAGCATTTGGCGTTGGTGCTCTGCAAAATAATAAAGGTGTGGTCTTGTTTCCCTTTATGGAGTTCAAACTGTGTCCTTTGAGCTCACACAGCCGTGTGTACACCTCCAGGAATGCGTGCCAAGAAACACAGTTATAAATCCTGCTGATAAAAAGGTGGAATTTCAGGGGGGAGGGACAGTGTTGGACAGTGCCTCAGCTTAGTGTTTTATTGGTGTAGGAAATAGATGGAATACTGAAGATATGAAGATTTGGTCTATCAATTAATCATGGTTGAATCTGTTGATACTGTACTGTATGTTACTGTTTGTGATCAAATTACATGAAAATAGGGCATTGAAATAGTGGTGCGCACACAGGGACATGTTGGGGCAGGTCAACTTAATTGCTTTGCTGAGGAATGTTTACCATATGTCACACTTTATTGGCTAAAACATCTCATCCACTCACATCTGTTAGCTTGTGTTTGATGTGTGTAAAGCCCAGTTTCAGTAGTAGACAGTCTGTAATAAAGAAAACAAAAAAACAGTCCCCATGTCAACATACTGAGCTAAGGTCACTGCTGTTTTATGACCTTGTTCCTCTCACAGCTTATGACTGTGACTCGAGGCAAAGCTGGAGGACTTCCTCCCTATAAGGATGAATGAAGAGTCTCTCTCTCTTTATTGCTCCAGCTCAAGTGTCGGCATGTTGTTTATATGTGCATTGTGCACAGATGTAAACTGAGGCTGACAGAAGAAGATACTTACAGTTTAATTTATATATGTGTTTCCTGTTTCTGCCTAAACCCTAACATCCTTGTTTTTCATGTTTCTCCCTCTTGTGTAGAGCTCCGAGGGTAATGAAACGTGCACTAACAAACCCACTCTGGTGTCAAAGTCGTACTACAGACTGGATATCTTCAACAGCCAGATGAGAGACGTCCTTTTCACTGCTGTCCTGGTCACCACTTTTGAGGATCAGACTATTGGCCACTTTGGTACCTCAGCTGGACGGATACTGCAGGTAGCAATAGATTAATAATGATACATTTTAAGGATCTCAGACGTTTTGTCCATTGCTCACGATAAACAACACATCCAAGCTTTGCATTTGTATGTTAACTACAAGAAAACGGTTCCCCAAAATGGAAATCCTTAACATGACCACTGTGTTTTGTACATATTTTAGGTGATTCTTAGTGTGAACGCACCAAATGTTTTCGCCAACTATTCTCTTGAAGGATCGGAAGTGTCCAGAAACGCAGCTGTATACTCTGAAGAGTCACTTCTCTTTGTAGTTGGAAATAAGGTAACGTTGGATGCATTTTTCTGATAGGGTCAAGAGAAGACAGGAGCATATTGAGCAAATGTTTTTGGCCTCCACAGTGCAATAAAAAGAGGTGGGAGTCCCAACGATACGATATTATCACGATACTCAAGACACGATACAATTCTATTGTGATTTTTAACATTTTGCGATATGCTTAGAATTGTGATACAATATATTACAATTAAGCTTTTTATGTCCACTACACTAAACTAAATTAAGAACTTTTTTGTCAAATAAGATAAAATTATCAGTCCCTTCATCTTACTTCCGTCTTTTTATTTGTATTTAAGTCTCATTGAACTTTAACATGAATTCTTAACAATGTTATAATATCGCTACACAAAATATCGCGATACTATACTGTATCGATTTCTTGACCCACCTCTAGCAAACTGACCAACAATTTGATGCCATTGTGTATTCATCAGAGTCAATTAAAACATATACAGTCTACTCAGAATGTGTACAATGTGTATTGGGTAATTAGTTGAACAGGATTTCAGGTGTTTATGAAAACAGATCCAAGTGTGTGAGTTCGATCCTAGTGCCACACCCTGCACATTTTAGTCATGTCATTGACACAGGGCAGACAGCTACAAAAAGTAAAAGTCATCCATCATGTAGAGGAAACATGACAACTTGAAAGGCTTAACTGTGTTAGGAGTGTGTCTGGGAGAGTTATAGATCGCCCTCAGCTTTTCTAACGCTCTATTCATGCTGCAGAGATGTTGTTAACCTATGCCAAAATGTCGTGCAGTAGCCTGGTCTGTGTTTTATACTTGTTTTTTTTTTGTTTATTTTCTTTTTGCCAGATGTTCAAGGTGCCCACTACAGGTCCAGGGTGTACACATTTTACGACATGCTCCAAATGTTTGGAGGCCCCACTCTTCATGAACTGCGGCTGGTGTTCGGGAATCTGCTCGAGGCAGCACGAGTGTGCCTCTCAGTGGAACAAAAACTCTTGTCCGCCTGTCATAACAGAGGTAGATCTGCCAGTGTTAAGTGTAACTGATTAGCTAATGAATGAAGTTTTAAAGATGAGTCATTAAGTAACACTGGCCACAGCGATTGTCCTGCATGCTAACTGAAAGTTAACTCTTTCCTGTGCAGTTTTACCCCATGGTGGCTCCTGCCGGCGGAGAGACGGAGGTAACACTGTGTGGCTGGCAGTTTCGCTCCCCTCTGCCTCCCGGCAACATAAGCAGGGAAACTCATGTCATCACATTGGGCTCAGGGACCTCTTGTGCTGTTGACCCTGATAAGAGCAATAGTGAAAAGTAAGTAGCCTACATGCAATGTAGTTCAGAAGTTTTAGGCACCGCAAGCCACAAGTAGAGATGAAAACCAGGGAAGACGAGTTAACTGAATTTTAAAAATGAAAAAAAGTTCAAACAGGCTTCTCAAAGAAAATGTACAGAAGCGAGATGTGTTTAAGGAAATACCTTATATAAGTCTATGAGGACCTTTTAGTCTTTCCCACATTTCAGTGAATAATAGCAATCATGTTTGACAATTTTTTTAAAAGAAAGGAAAAGTTATTTCAGACTTCTTGTCTGTGTCTTTGATACAGGCTGGTATGCAAGATCCAGGAGCACAGTCCGAACGAGAACCTCACCATCACTCTGAATGTGCACGAGGGGGGAGGGAAGGGCCAATACTCCATCGAAGGCATGGCTCAGATTTCTGGCTTATCTCTTGTGGTGAGAATCATCCGTTTTCATTTCATTTCATTTCATTTTACCTTTATTTATTCTCGAGAAATCATTGAGGGCAAGCCCTCATTTACAATTAGGTCGAAAGTACAATTAAAACGAATAAGAGACAAAAAAAAAACAAAAAAACAACAAAGACAAAATACATAGATTATAAAACCAGAAGAATAAGCAGTAAGCCGGCAACTACAGTTAATAACATTTACACTCATGAGTACAGTGAATTGTGATCAGGTTTTTAAATTGGTCCATGGTAACCATTGTATTGAGTTTTAACTCATTTAAACCAGTTGTTCTCTACGTGTTGCCTAATGGACCTGTCACCTCTGTGTAATCAGGAGCCCAGCATAACAGAAATTAGGCCTGACTATGGCCCTGTGTTTGGAGGAACAACCGTTACACTGACAGGCCGATATCTAAACTCTGGGATACAGAGAGATGTCTTCTTGGCTGACAAAAAGTGCAACATCCAAAGGTAAGAAACACTGAAGACTCTTTCTTAAACACAACAGACAGATGGGTTTCTACAACACAATCATTTAACTATGGTTAGATGTATCTCTAATTGCCCACGTTCAATTAACGCAACAGCTGCTCTTTTCAGCGCTCCTGAGGGAAGTGGAACTCTGTCCTCAATCGTCTGCAACACAGAAGCTGCGGCAGGTGTGGGGAACGTACCTGTTAAAGTCTTGATCGACAAATTTCAAGTTAAGACTGCCAAGAAATTTTTTTATAAGAACAACCCTAGCATAACCTCTGTAGAGCCTCTCTGCAGTTTCCAAAGGTAGGACACTGACCCCAAGATTGCTGTATCATGATAACACAAAGTACGTTTGTGCACAAAACCAAGTCATTGTTATTAATGGCACACTCGTCTGTTCTTTCACACAGTGGCTCCAAGCTGGTGATAGAAGGTCAGAATCTTGACTCTGCACATAAAACTGTGGTTCAGTACATTTCGAGATCGCCCCACCTGCAGTCACTTGAACAAGTGAGTTCACTCATGAAAGATACAGTATTCATGTAAAATGCTTCAGTTTCAGTTGAATTCAAATGCAGTGAGAAAAGATTAAGCTTGGCCAGCCATGCTTTATCTTTAGCCATACACTGCTTTTATATTCTAAGATTCTATTCTAGTATTTGTGATCTCAACAATATTTCTCTTCAGGTCTGCAATGGTACGAAGAATGCAACCCATATGGAGTGCTGGGCCCCTGCTTTTCCTAAGGAAATGCCAGAAGACAAGTCTTCTGGGGAGATTCTTATCCACATGGATGGAAAAAGACAGATCTGGAAAAAACCTTTTGAATACCACCCCGATGTCAAAGTCATTCCGTTTGAACATGATGACAATTTATTACCTTTAAAACCAGGAGATACAGAAGTTTCACTGCATGTATGTTGATTCTCTCTCACAGTCCTTTCATATTTATTTATTTATGTATGTATCTGCCATGTTGCATTAACATCTTAACAATACTTACAGAAATAATACCAATATGTCTGAATTTCTCTTAATATAACTGCAGCAAAAATAATCATCACATAACTTTTAAACATCTTTTTTTCCCCATATTTCTCAGCATGAAAAACTGAGCACAGTCAGCACATGCATGAAGATCGTAATGACCATTGCAGGTGTGAACTGCAACGCCAAGGTTCTTTCAAATGAGCTCACCTGCAGGATCAATAAAGGCATGGTTATTCCCAGCGAGGGGTTACCTGTCAGGGTGAGAAAGACTGCCTCTAAACCATCAACCTGTATATATATGCTGTGTAAATTCATACCAGACAGTAATCATTTAGTGTTCCTCTCCTGTAGGTGTCTGTGAATGGAGTCGTTCATGATGTGGGTACAGTAGTGAACGATGACACCAACCAGGCGACTGTGATCTCGGGCATTGTGCTGGGCATCCTGGCTGCTTTGGTAATAGGTGCTGGCCTTGCATTAGCAGTGATGATGCATTTGAAGAAGAAAAAGAGAGGTGAGAAAATGCAGCTCTTAACTTATAGATTTTTAGAAAATTATACTGCACAATTGTGTTTATTCATTCAGTACTATTTTGAAGTTGTTTCAATTTGTCCTTTGAATCCTCCAGCCAACATAGAGAATCGGTTATCAACAATGCTTTCACACAACCGCATGGGCAGTGCCAATAATTCATCCCCGACGGGCGACTATAGACGAGGTGGGACAGCCAAATGAATGAATTCATAAATACATTTTTACCGTCAATCCCTTCTGCTTTTTTGTTTGTTTCATCCCCTTTCTAACCCTGAAATAACCCTGTAGCAGCTCTTTGAACCTGTTTATTTATCTATATTTCTGTCAAGTATTTTTATTTTGAAAAAAAAAGTTAAATTCCTTGATGGCTTAATGGTGAAAAAAATACAAACAAAGTAAGGGGTAAGTCGATAAATAAGCTGAACCATAAAGGGTCAAATATTGGATAATATTTTTTTTAATCAATTAGCTTCCATTGTTCATTATATTTGATGGACTAATAAGAGAGGTTGCAATTATCAGAAATGTTGAGGTCATTTTTTCCATCACAACTAAAGCTTCCTCTGCACACATGGATACAAATGAATGAATGAATTATATTGGAGTCAAAGCTAATTAATCTGTCAAACTAAATTAAATCTGTTTGGGAAAGCTGATATGCAAAGATTTGATGACTTAAAAGTAGAAGAACTTTTTGTAATGTGTGTCTTTCCTGGTGTGTTTCAGTCGATCTGTCCAGTCAAGCATCAGGCTCAGGAGGAATGGCTTTTCACGGGTTAATGTACGCTGCCAGCTACGATCATCTGGCCATCCCTCTAATGCCCCGAGACAATCTCTCCATGATCAGTCTGAGTTCTGACCTTCTCGAGGAGGTCAAAGACGTCCTCATCCCTGCTGACATGCTCCGGATCGAAGATAGTCAGATTATTGGCAAAGGTCAGCCTTGTGCTTTTTTTTCAATCTTTGTTTGTTTTTCTCTTTGAATATTGGAGCACAAAATGAGAATAAAACTCACATTTTGGTCTCATTCAGGCCACTTTGGAACAGTTTATCATGGGTACCTGATAGACAGCAGCAAGAAAGAGACCCACTGTGCTGTGAAATCGTTAAACAGTATGTGAATACTCATTTTATAACTGCAATCATCATTATACAAGCTTTTGGTTGTTGGATTCATCTGTTTAACAGTAAGTGATGTATTTGACAGGGATCACAGATGTTGGGGAGGTGGACCAGTTCCTCAGAGAGGGCATCATCATGAAAGGTTTCCACCATCCAAACATACTGTCTCTGCTCGGCATCATGCTGCCCAAAGAAGGGCTCCCTCTGGTGGTGCTGCCGTACATGAAGCACGGGGACGTTCGTCATTTCATCCGCTCTGAGAAAAGGGTAAAAAAAACACTAGGAAACTTTCTGGATTAGAAGGGTCATTCATATTTGCTCTTTTAAATGCTGTAATTAACTGCTTCAAACCTACTCTGGCTCTGTTGAACGTGTATTCTGTCCTCCACAGAACCCAACAGTGAAAGACCTGATTGGCTTTGGGCTTCAGGTTGCAAAGGGTATGGAGTATTTAGCAAAGAAAAAATTTGTCCACAGAGACCTGGCTGCTCGTAACTGCATGTGAGTGTGAATCATAAATCAATTACTGCTCAGTAACTTATACTAGAAGACACTTTGACACAACTCAAATTACTGAACATGTTTAATAACTTAAGCAACCAATACTGCAGTGTTGGTATGTATTTGGATTTTGTTAACTGCAGTACTGATTGCATGGCCAAGCATTACCAGAATAATTCACAACTGCAAATTAATCTCAGTTTATTATTGTAAGCAAGGGGTTGCAGACCAAAATGCCACAACCATCAGGGCGGTATAATGCTTGACATGGCAGTAAGGCTCGATTTATAAATTTAGGATCCAAATTCATATGGTTTCTAGTTCAACATAAAACACAGGAGCTTGGTATGGCATGATTTAGATTAGATTAGAAAACTTTATTTTTAGCAGGGAAACTCATTTGCCGCCTGGTAGTAAACAACCACCACAAGCTGCTTCTATGTAGTGAAAAATATCATTGAGTTCCTTTAATTAATACGAATGTTTGCTGATGTCAGGCAACTAAAAACATTAAGACACATTGTTCAAATCTTTAGGAATACTCTTACTGTTGTATCTTTTATTTTGTCTTTATCATAAAACATTTCTATTTCAGGTATTTACATTTAATCAGGTTAATGAAGAGAAGTTTGCTCTGATGAGCCAACAAAATACAAAGTAATCTCTCTGCATCTCACAAGTGCATGGGAAATCTTTAATGAGACCCTCAACGCTTATCGTAGTTCACCTGGCTCCTCTTGTGCCCACCATGAGGTAAGAGTTATGCTTTCTCAACAGTAGTTGACAGGGGTGTTTTCTTTCATTTCAGGCTGGACGAAACCTTTACAGTGAAGGTGGCTGACTTTGGCATGGCTAGGGACATCTATGACAAAGAGTACTACAGCATTCAGGATCACAAACATGTGAAGCTGCCTGTGAAGTGGATGGCCATCGAAAGCCTGCAGACACAAAAGTTTACTACCAAGTCTGATGTAGTGAGTATACTTTTATCATTCCTCCTGAAATAACGCTCATCCAACATATTCTGTATCTGCAACACATCACTTTCTTGTTTCCCAGTGGTCATATGGCATCTTAATGTGGGAGCTGCTGACAAGAGGTGCTAGCCCGTATCCAAATGTGGACCCCTATGACATCACACACTACTTACTGAAGGGGCGTCGTCTTCCTCAGCCACAGTTTTGTCCTGATAGTCTGTAAGAACCACACATGCACTCCTTAAAAAGCCCCTGATGGGTTCACACTATTGTCTTACCTTGAAATGATTTAAGTTTTATCAGGCGCATTAATAACAGTGATTATGAATCAGTTTCTTCTGAGTCAGAAAGATATTTTCAAGCCAACAACTCTTCCATCGTTCACTCGTTTACCCGTTTTTTCATCCCACAGCTTTTCTATCATGCTGACATGTTGGGACCCGGAGCCTGAATGCAGACCCAGCTTCAGAAGCCTGGTTTCAGTAGTACAACACATCCTTTCCTGTCTCGAGGGAGAGCACTACATCAGTCTGAAGGTGAACTATGTCAACTTAGACCAGCCGAGACCTTACCCTTCCATGACTGGATCTGCAGATGAGGCTGAGGCCTCGGACTCTGAGGAGGAGGAGGAGGAGGAGGAGGAGGAGGAGGAGGAGGAGGAGGAGGAGGACTGTCATGCTGCCAGCTGAGGGTGTCAAAACCCGAGGACTCTCTGGCAGGAAAATTGGAATCGGGATTTAATTTGAAGAGCACACAAAAAGACCCCACTTTGGCCTGGATCTATTTTTAACATCATAAAGATTTTGAATAATGCCTGGAAGCCTATGGAAGGTTTAGCTGCTGATTTAAAAGACACTGCAGAAAGTTTCAAATCTTATTTGAGCAGATGACTGTCCCCAGAACTGTTCTGGCTCTCCATTAGTTCCAGAGCTCATGCTGAAAGGCTGCAGGGAACTATGCCAGCTATCAGAGGAAAAAATAAAGAGAAAAACAAGCATTCACAGACAAACATTCACACCTATGTTAGTAGTCATGGAGTTATCAATTAACCTCAACTTCATTTCTTTGAACTCTGAAAGGAAGCTGAACTAACTGGAAACAACCCATCCAGGTACGAGGAGAACATGAAGGTGTCAGCCAGCGGTAGGTTTGAACTCAGAACCTTTTTTCTCAGAGTTCAAAATACAGACAGCATGTTGAAAATTGTTGTTTATTTGTTCAAACAACTAAAGCACAAGTGTGAAAGAAATGAAATGAATGTAAAATGCGCTTTTGTTCTCATATTTATAGACTAGGATATTGGGTTATATGAGACTATCTCGTCATCATATAAGACTGTTAGAAAAGGGGGCTTTAAATGCTGATATGTGGTTGTGAACATGTGTAATAATTGAACTAGTCTCAGAAGTACTCGGTCTACTCCGATTTCGAACCACAGATACTGAAAAGCTCTGCAGCCACTGAATTATACATCGAGCTGTCAGTTGGCTCAGACGTCAGCTGAGGCTTACAAACAAATGTAGTACATCTCGTCACCACTAGAGGGCAACAAATGCCTCCTGCTGAAGCATGAGCTGCTTCTGCTGCAGTGATGCTCTGCACTACAGCAGACAGCTCAGCACAAAGGTGTTACGCAAACAACACACCTATAATCATCTTCACCTCAGTGCAACTACGTCAGCATATCATTCTGTCCATGTCGCACAGTTTCCAGAATCTCTTTCATTTTCTGCATTTAATTGAAATGATCTCCACAATAAATCAGCCAATCCAAGATCTCATAATTCATGCACTGATTTTTTTGTTTTAACTTAAACAGACAATGCTTACAAATATAGTTTACTGACTATCAAGCTTTCCACTGGGATTCATAGATTTGATGGTTTTCTCTCCTTCCATACAAGACAATCATGAGTGTTTTTTTTCTTTGTTCTATATTGCACTGAAAAGAGTTTTGTACAGGCAAAGAAATGATTGTCAATACTTGCCTCTAAGAGTGTTAAGAACATTAAAAGTCTTCCTGCACTTGTTTTTCCTTGAATGTGAATTAAATTCTATCTTCTTTACAGTTTTTTAGGCGGTGTGTGTATTCTAATAAAAATGCAGATTAAGTGCAGCATAGGACGGTCCAATAGTTCTTCATGAAAGCTAATCATCAAAGCCTTTGAAACAAACAAAAGATGCTGAATGCAACGGTAGTGGTGGGAAGCAGTGCAGCTCTTGTTCTCTGCCAGGTGGATGAAAGAATTAAAAAAAAAAAAAAAACATCCAACGTTACAGGTCTGCATTATAAACCCAAGTAAAAACTGCATGCTTCTGCCAAATCTGTGTATCTAGCATTTGTAATACTCTATGAATAATTTATAGATCTATAAAAAGCTTCTTTTTTTGTTCCTCTTGCCTTCAGGCTCTGAAAAGGTGGCGGTATTAATGACGAGCTCTGGATGTGTTTAGATAGGGGTTCAGGATTTCAAAGTGAGGTGAAGTTTGCACCTTGTTCTTTTTGCTTTGAAACAATTATCATGTTTGTGTTTCTGGTTTAATTTAAATTATCCATAAGCCCACATAGTGTGTATTGTGCTTCAACAAATCTGATGATCCATTTGATTTATTCCAGCTCTCTTTTTAAGATATTTGTATTCTGCAAATGTGAAAAGGAGACGAGGAACCTGAATGAAAGGTAAAGACAGAAAATCAACATTGTGAGCAGCACATGAACCCACAGTGGGGAAAAGATGCACTTTGTTTTCGTTCCATAAAAGCTTCCAGATATCAGGAAGTAACCTTGAGTCTACAAATACAAAAATTGCTTTGGAAAAGTATGTGCACAAGTTTGTCCTCCAAGTCTTTTCAATGACAACTCTTAATTAACTTGCCAGTGCAGTTTCTGGGATCCGCTATAAAATCCACTCTATGATGAAAATAGAATTTGGCATCAAACAAAGATGCTGGTATTAAATTTAATGCTGGAAATGAAAACTGGGGTCTGCATATGTTTCTAATGATTTGATATTTTTGAGTCATTATATTTTGTTCATTGTTTTCTGTGAAAGCACAGAACAAAGGTTGTTTTGGCCGGGCAAATACAAAATGTGATCCTGTACTATTATGTCTTCATTTAGAGAGAGAAGCCATCATTTACAATGATGCAGATGCAAATAATAGAATACAAGATAAAGAATGATCTAAAAATATAACATAAAGCAATGCATTCAGGTATTCTACTGTGTGTGTGTGTGTGTGTGTGTGTGTGTGTGTGTGTGTGTGTGTGTGTGTGTGTGTGTGTGTGTGTGTGTGTGTGTGTGTGATGTGTGTTTGTGTGAGATGTTCTGCTCTGGGATAATCTGCTATGTTTGTTATAGTTTATGTTTGTATTACTATGTGATGCTTTAATTGTGACCTGCCGAGGGACTGCAGATGTAAACTAGCTCTAAGCTAACTCTGGTGCAATGCATCAAATGGCAACATTTATGTTTAATATTGTACATGGTCCCTTTAAAAATAAAAAGTTAAGTAAGTAATATAAAGAAAAATGATCCGTTGAAACTGACACACAATAAGTAATATCATTAAAACCTCATTAACACTGGTGCAATCAGAGGTTAAGAAGATAACAATTAAGGGTTTTAAATGACCATTAATAACCAGTGCATTGATCTTAAAAGTGCTTTGTAGTGAATTCCAAGCGGACCGTGCAAAGAAGGCAAAGGCAGATCTTATGAGCTCTGAAAGAATTCTGGAGCGTTAGCCATTCATGAGATCTGGTTTAAAGTGCTCCAGAGGACCAGACTAGCATGGAGGAAATGTAAAAAGGAAGCATCCCAATAAGTGATGTATGCAAATCACATCTCTCAGAAAGAGAGAGAGAGAGAGATCCAACCTTTTTGTACAGGACGCAGTGAGGAGTGTTGTTAACATCACCTGTAATTGCAGAATGTAAAACTGCATGAAGAGGTTTTGACGTTGTAGCCGAAGCATGCCTGTACAAAATGTCAACATAATGTAACACAGGTTAACTAATTATAAATGTTAAGTTTGTGTAGATAAACAGCTATGTGACTATAAATTTTACCAGCTGCTTAATTTAACAAAAGTATGTAAGACCAATGTTTGAATGAATGGGTCCCTTTTATCAGTAGTTATTTAGACAATGAACTTACAAAAAACTTGTATCCTGGCCTCTGCACAGCTTTACATCCACGATCACAGCTTTGCACTTTTTCTATTCTTAGCCTCATGTACCGTGTTCATGAATGGAAGGTAATGATAATCAAAAATTATTTTTTTACCAACTGTAACAGTGCTCATGCAATCACACATCATAATGGCAGGTGTGTGATTGCAGAGATGGTTTAATGCTTAATAAATGCTGTATAATTGACTATAATTACACTTTAAACAATTCCGTACTTTAAATGATGACTGACTTTGGCTGACACTATATATGCATGTATGTGTTTCATTTCATGCACTTGAACACTGAGGCTGACCTACAACAGTCTTTAGGCTCTTATAATGTTTTAATGTTAATATGTACACTTTAGAAAGATGTGAGCTTGCAAATACAGCAGCTGAACCACATCATTTGTTTTATGGCACATTATATATTCTAAATGTGCCATAAATCCAACTCAAATGACATCGCAAGGATTATTTCCTGGCTTAAGAAAACTCCTTCATCACACATAAACACTATTTCACAGGCTGAGTAGTCTAGAAGAAGAGAGAGTCAATGTTCATGGTTAAAATTCCTCTTTAAAGACATCTGTCGCTGAAGGAACACATATGTACTGAGAAATGATTTTACACTGAATGTATGGGTTAATGGATAAACTGACACACACACACACACACACACACACACACACACACACACACACACACAGTACCCTATACAACCCCAGCAGCTCAGTGAGGAGGAATATCTGCACTGAACAAGCAGAGAGCAGATCCCCAAAGTGTCTTGTCTAAAATTCCTTTTGTTGCCTTCAAGTGTATGTATTTATAAATATTTTACACTTTTATTTCACACTGTCCTGATTTTCAAGCAGGGTTTAGTTGGAATCTGCAAAACTGAAAATATTATGCAGCAGCTGTTGTGTGATCCATGACAAACTGGACAAGGAAAAAGAAACTGTGGCTTGCTGTTTCCTGTCAAGACTCATGTAAATTTGTTCTCCACAGTTTAATCAGGAACACCGGAAAAAAAATTCTGCTTAGGACAGCCAATTAGCACTCACAGTGGAGTCGCCAAAACCATCGACATGTTCATATTAGTCTGAGATTCATTTGCATGCTTAACGGAAATGATACAGTCATTCAGCGAGCTTTTGGCATTCATGGTCGTGTGTGACATTAGATGCTCTGCACTGCACCATTCAGTATGAAATAGCTTGAGGAATAAGAAAAATAAACTTGTGTGATTCACTGTTGCCGAGCCTTTTCTTGCAGGTGTTTTGAACTGGGCTGGGTAGCTACGCAGTCACTGTCTTGAGATTTTTTTTTTTTTTTTTCCAGCTCTGCTCAAGGTCTCTCAGTTTTTTCAAGGCGTTGGTGAGAAAAGTCTGCATAGAGAGAGGGGGGAAGAAAATATGAGAATGCAACTAGAGGGTGCATATTTTAGTAGTCACAGACAAGTGTTTGAGTTCTCACTTAGTTTTATGTAAAGAATACCTTTAAATTTAGAGCATATAGGCTTTCCTCAAAGACAAAGTTCTACTAAAAATTAACTTGAAACATTCAATACGACTATATAAAAAAAGCATCTGTTTTTTGTTTCTTTTCTCTTAATAATAATCAAACCTGTATCATGATACTTTTGTTTCCTCAGCAAATCATACTTTTTATCACCATTTTTTTTTAAGTAATAGACTGAATCATCTGAGTCTTAAATGTCTGACATCCTCTGCAAAATATCTTGCAAGTGGGTTTCTAGCCTTTCTCACACTTTGGTTCTCTGAATCGAATCTGCTATCCTTGAGCTTGTGTACCATCATAGCTACCTGAATAGAGCTGCAATCTTCCTCCCTCTCCCTTGCTCTGCTCCATTGTTGCCATGCATTCAGAGGGAGGATGAGGAGCTGGGAGGTCACAGATGGAGAGAAGTGTTATGTGTGTTCCTGTCTCTGCTCTAAGTGAATGACTCCACAGATGGGATTATATTGAAAGGCAAACACAAATTTGCCGAACAATGAAAGTGCTTCAGAGGCACAAGGCCATGCCTGGCAGATCGCTAACTGTACTTGTTCAGACTTTTTCATCATCCATCTTGTTATCAGTATGCCGGGATATTTGTTTCTAATGCCCACCCTGTTGCTGCAATGATTCATGTCTTAATACTGAAATCCTATGTACTGATTTGTCATTAATATGACCACACACATGTAATACTGACTGTACTGAATACAGTCTAATTATATCATTCATGGTTTGTATGTCCTGACTATGTGCCACCGTAAAACTACATGTGTAACCATAGTGTATTCACAAACTGAAAAATGTGTGTGTATGTGTTTGTGTGTGTGTGTGTGTGTGTGTGGGGGGGGGGGGGGTGTAACTCACAGATAATTTCTTTGGACAAGGCTAAATGTTTTAATGGGTTGAACTCTATCCCTTCAATCCATTACTAAAACTAAAAAAGGTTATACACACAGGAGGTAGTGCCTTTCAACTATTTAAACCAGGCAACAACACTGTATGAATGTTATCACTGAACCAGAACAATGAAGATAAATGAGGTCCACCTTGTAGCAATAAGTAAGGTCTTTTACCTGCTTTTTGTAACATAACAACGCATAAGGTCTTTTACTTGCTCTTTTGTAATGTTAAAAGACAAAGAGTAAGGTATTTTACCTGCTTTTTGTGAAGTGTCTCGAGATAACACTTGTTATGAGTTGATGCTATACAAATAAAAATTGATTGATTGATTGATTGATTGATTGTTTGATTGTATGCCTCCAGTTTGTTTAAAGGTCTAGGTGACCATGCAGTGACAATAAAGGCATTCATCATTTAAATATAAGTGCCTTGTTTTTCCTTGTTCCTTGTTGAATGACATATCTCAATCCAAAGAGCACAAGAAGTAACACTTTTTAAGCCAAGAGGTGGTCGTTTATTGGTATTTATGGTTTATTACATGCAGTAAAGGCAGAACTTATGGCAAATGGCATTATGACTGACTCGTAACAGCTCATTTGCTAAATGTACTTCTAGATTACAAAGTGTTTGGGCAGCAGTGAATCATCTGACCATGTGTTAGCATCCTGCTCCAAAAGCTAGGCTTTCTTCCCATTCATTTAGTTTGGTTGTTTATTCCCTGAGCCCGAGATACTCTTGTGATAGGTTAAAATCCAGGAGAGTCAAACTCATGGCACATTGACGGATTTCCCACTAATTATTATTAGTTATTTATTATTTATTATTACTTATTTTATATAAGTATGCTTTTGGAATTTACTGTCTGCAATAAAGCCAGACTACTTTTGAACAACCAGATAAGCCTCCCAAGACTTGTTTATACAAAACTCTCATAACTTTTACATACAGTGCATTTGTTAACACATGCCATTTGACAGCCAAAAAGACCATTTCAACTGTTTTCTCTTTTGTAATGAAATCTTTAAAATCTTTTTCATAGTCTTCACATCTATGAGTATAAGCAGCGACTGCAGCTGTGTCTTTGGACCCAGCCCATTTCCATTTACAATTAACACCAGCAGAAACCATTTAAACAGTAGACACAAGAGTAAGTTGAAACGTTGACTGGTTGTATTGGCTTACCTAATTAGCTAATGAAGAACCAACCAATGTTGAGTGTATAGTAAAACTGTTACTGTAATTTACATTTGACCATTTTGGCTCATTCAGTGATAGTAAGGTTAAATGTGTAGGATTTAGTTGCTTGGTGGTAACAGATCGAAACCAACTAACCCCTAACCCTAAGCATCTGATTCTCCCTTACCTCATTCTTCCCTACCTACTGCATAAAAGTTGTAAAAAGCCCTTATAAAGCCAGTGCTTGAATTGTCTGGTCTGGGCTACCGTACAAAAATGGTGATTCAACATGGTGGACTTAGTTCAGAGCATAATCTTCTGCCTCTCTAAATGAGAAAGAAATAATTCTGAGGTAGTGAAAACCCAACCCTTATTTTTGTGTTTCAATTGCATTTTTAAGGGATGGTTAAGAGTGGTGTATCCTCTGCATAAAGATATGTTTTTATTTCTAATGTCAAAATTAGAACAGATTGGATATATTTAATTGACCTAAAAGGTGAATTTGATTTGACCAATAGTGCAAAAAAAAAACAATTAATAATTCAACATAACTGTTAATATTGTAGGTAAGATGTGCTGAGTAGGCAAGGAATGCATCACATCTCCTACTGGCAAAATGTAGTCCCAGAAGAAAAAAATCCTGCAGTAGATGTCAAAGATTTAAGCGCACTATGAAATAGGTTGGTTTAAGTTGTTTGATTATGCATGTGTATTTTGGGCGTAACATGAATCAAGCAAATCAGAGTAGTAGCTCTCATTACATTTAAAGAGCAAGGTGTGCCAACAGGCGCATTGCAGTTTACACAGCAAATTTCTGTCTTTATTCTTAAAATGGACCAAACCCAGGCCGAGTCATTGAACTTCACTCCTTTCATTGTGCTCATGAACACACAGAAAACACACAGGACATATGAAATGTGTTGATGGCGAACTGGACTCATGTTCAGAGGAAGCATTTCAACAACATCAGAAACAATCAGAAACATCAGTGCCTTCCAAAATTAAGAGAGAATTAGTAAACATTTCTGCATTAGGCAATGTGTAACTTTGTTAATTATTAAAATCTCCAGACACGCCGACAGGATCAGACAGAATCTTTGTAAACTGATGTTCTGTGAGCTCAACATCAAATACTGTACAGGCATGTATTTGAGAGGGAAAAAGAGACTATCACCAATATTTACGTCAATGGTTCTGTACCCTCCTGCAGACAAAATGTCAAAGTGTCCTTGGAAAAAACACTGAAACCCTTGTTTATCCAGAGGCATAGTCTGTAGTCTGTGAATGTGTTTAATTGTAAAGATGACCATTCAATTTGAATGGCATTGTCACAGGTGTATTTGATCTCTAGTTTCTTGAGCTGCTAATAACTTGTTTTTATAGATCAGCATTTTTTTATAAATCCTGTCTGTCAGTGGATTTTACCTGTTTTTGTGTTAGAATGTTTGCTGGTTTATGTGACTTATGCTGGTATGTATGTTTGCTTGCCCAAGTGTCCTCAATCTGTAATAATACAAAGCACAACTGTGTGTTTTAGAAAGTGCCATATAAATATAGTTTTGTATTATTACAATAAATTAAGGATGAATGTGAGGTGTGGTGCAAAAGTGCTGTGACAAGTTGGTGGATTAATAAAGGGCTATATACTCTAAGCAATACTCATGCATCCTTATTCCCTATTCTTATGGAAAACCTTAAGGCTACCTGTACAGATACATAAAACATGTCAACCTTAAACAGAAGGGCTCCAGCTTTGCAGATTGGGTCTGAACCACAGACTATACGTAGAGATGCATTTCATGGCAAAAAGTGACCAAAAATATTTTGAGGTCCACCTACGGACTGGCTGCAGTATAGGTCATAAAGCGCCCTCCTTCATCTTAACAGAGGGGACATCCGTCAAACAAATTCAAATACACCTCATACAGAATTTCTTAAACATGTTTATGCTGAATCATGTTTGGTATTCAATTTTCTGAGACGTTTAGTTTTGATTAGTTGTTTGATGGTGTTGAAAAATGAAGCCAATGCAGAAGTGAAAAAAAAAGCAGTTCCATAAGTGTCAATTTGAGGCTGGCTCCAAAAGACCCAGAAGTCCCATAAAACCCCATATTAAAATGTCCATTTTGACAGAAGAAATAAACATGTTTACAGCCTAGTACACAATTTTGGTCTGGATAGCTCATGTTTTTATTGGCACACTAATTACCACACTGGTATTTTATGACGCATCTGTCTTTGATTTCATGAAGGATAAGAGTTATTCATCATTAGGGACGTGCCTTACCTTTTAGTCAGGAGACTTAAGTCCTGCCTCAGCTCCTGCTCTTTACCTGACACTAGGCTGACCCGAAGTTTGACAACATTTCCATATAGGGTGACTGCCATCATTGGGCTTTAAAAATTTCCTTCAGAAACCAATGGGTGATGTCATTGAGACTACGTCCATGTTTCATAAAGTCAATGGCTACAACACCATGATTGACAGCTCTGATGACAAGTTTTTCTCCTGCTGCGCTCTGTGAACCTGATTAGCAAAGAAGAAGAGGAACGGTGAGAGAAACGTAACAAACACAAAAAGAAGAGTCCTTGAACTTTCCACAACCATAAGCAGAATCTTTTCTGTTCTGACTTGTGGGATCTTAGGTGTTTTAACACCAAGTTAAACATTTGTTTTGGTTAGCAAAAGGGGGTAGGATGTCACAACAGTGGCTCCACCAACCGATCCCTATTGAACAGACTCTTGCTCCAATGTTGTCACCAGCGCAATATGTCAGTGCCACTTGTGAGGATATTTTGGCTACACTTTTGCGCCACATGACATGACGACGAGACATGTCGTCCATGTTTATATCAGTCAATGTTCTGAACACGGCAGGCCCATCTTGATGTTACAATTTTTTTTTTTTTGTTACCCCTCACTGAAATGTCTCATAAAACTATCAGTGTATGTTATGCATCAATAAAAGTCATTTGGTTTGGTTTGTATTAAAAGTCATTTGGTCATTGTGTCACGTCAACGGGAGAAGCAAAACTGAATCACCATAGTCTCAGTTAATTGGGTTTGGCGAGGTTTGTTGACATAAAAAAAATGTGAATAAGACAGATTTTCTGTTATGCTGATCTGTGTTTGTCTTCCAAAAGCCCTGTTGTGGCTTGTGAGCCTGTTGCCATGACAACCACCATTTGATACCAGTGGTGTGTAGGAAGACGGTGAGATATGGTTGAAAATTAGCAAACTGCTTTATGCATGTTTTATAATCTATTCATACGTTTCATACGAGTGTTTGTGTTTATGTCGGAGTAATAAATAAATAAAATGGATTTGGAAGAGAAATACATACACGCACATGCAGATATCATTCATTCATAACACTGGGTCATATTCCTTCTTATGATAAATTCAGAGATTATTATACTGTATATGCCTCAAAGTGAATACTTTACTGTGAGAACACTGAATACATATTTTTCCTTCTCTAACTTACTGATTTACATCTGTGCTTGTTTTCCTCATGGAGTTAATGTAGTGACCCACATCTCTCAGGAGAATCAGTCCCACAACTGTTTCTGCAAGCAACATATTACCTGAAAAGTCTGTGCATTTCATCCTTGTTTAATTCAATATTTTGTTAAGTAGGGAATGTTAATAATGCATCTGGAAGGCATTTACAATTTGACTAGAGGTAGATAGTGAGCATTTAAATTTAAAGAAGTAGAATTATGTTAATCATCATCCATACAATCACCGCTTCAAGTACATAAACAAAAAAATGACATAGAATCAGTTTATTTCAGGTCTACATATGTGAGTGTTAGATTCTATAAAAGCTGAAAACACTTGTTATGTTATGTTATCAGTGATGAGGTCATATTTTGTTATGCAGAGGTTAATCTCTAGTTTCTGGAAAAGAGTAATCTTGCAGAACAGTTGCCATTTTAAAGTTTATGAAATGTAATAATTGTGCATCAGCAGCTCTAGCCTGCATGCAGCAATTAGGGCAAAGAGTCCCACTTGTTTATAAAAGTGGTTAAATGCTTGTGCGGACCCAAAGGCAGCCCTCGTAAACTCTGAATTTGCATTAGAGAGCTCCGAGATAAATTGCCTTTCCACGGTAGCAGAGAGAGCACAGTAATTACAAGGATATGAAACCTTTAAAGGACCTTCTTTTATTTATTTATTGTTACTGCTTTGTCCCTAGAGCATGGAGCAATAGCCTACAAAAAGAAACTAACAAGCTGTTGTTGTCTTTTTTACTTTTTGAATTAAAAGTCGGGGACTTGGTCAAATGAGCTGCTCATTTTTCTTTATCAATATTTGTTTGTAATGGAGTTTTTCTTACGGCCTTTTCTTCATTCACTTCTAGTTGCGAGCTGATAAGCGTTTTGTGGACAAGGTTCTGCTGTGATTGTGGTTACTATGGTAACCTCAAAGAGCACCAAATGTTCCACTCGAAGTGTGAGGGTATCATCTGTGACACTGCGCCTGGTCACACACACAAAAAGACACAATCAAGATCCACATAACTTCTCCAACTGTCTGATTTACTCTAAACCAATTATTTTAAAGATCCCAAAAGAACATCAAAATATGTTATTAGTTCACCTGACATTTGAGACAATAAGTGACACTCAAAGAAGTTGCAGAATTTGCAACCAAAAACCCCTCACATAGATTTACATTATTTTATTACTCTCAACTTGAAGTTCTTATATAGGCAATTAATATTTTTTTAAATATGTCAACCTGACATTTGTCCATTGTACTGTACAATACAGCCCAAACTAAAAATGTTACTTCGGTCAGTTCAAACGCTTTCATTTTATTTTGTAATAAACTGTAATAGACAACTAAATGTTTTCTTTTATCCAAAATTTTGTGTAAATACTTAATACTCTCACATGACTCTATGCCGATGTTTAAAGTTACACATCTGTTACATAATAACATCATTTATTTTAAGGAATCTTTCACGCTACTCCAGACTGCACATAGTCTCATGCAGGCTTGTACATATTAGTTTGTTGGATGTTTATTGTTTAATATTCAATTTTATACTTTTGTACATAGAGAGCAGAGTCTATCAAAGTCAAAATCCTTGTATGTGTGAACATACCTGGCCAAGAGTGATTCTCTTCTCAAACCACAAAGTGAATTTCTGTCTCTGACACTTTTCAATACCTGTAAAACCTTCTTTTGCATATTTTCTGATATTTTACATCTGTATTGATTTTTAAGTATTTGCTCTCTCTGGGAACTTTTTGTCACATAATTGGGACATTATGTAAAACGTCTTCTTCTTCTGTCTTTAACACAAATGCAGTGATATCTGTCAAGCTGTTTAGTGATGCCTGTGAGAAGACTCATACCTTCAGCCTTGCACAGGTTTCCATCCCAGACCCCATGACTATTGGTTTCTGTTTCTATGACAACTAAGTTGAACTATAAGTTGACTCATCTTTTACAAGCTTGAGTACAGAATTGTGGAGATAAAAAATATTGTGGTGAGGAAATGATTTCTAAGCAAAAACCTGCAGTGCAAAAAAGGAAGGGCGGGTCGGGGGTAAATCCTATTTTCTTCAAACAATGACATTTTTCAGCCAGTGTGACCATTTTTTTCTTTCTTCCTCCAAGATACAATCATCCATTCACAGAAAATAAACAGAAAATGCACCAGGATTAGTTTATTTCCGGTCTAAGTCTGAGACAGTGTTAGTTAAGAAGGATGTTTTTGCAGTGTTCTGACACACAGTAGGCTACACATTTTGCTGCCTTGCTCCCTCATCCTTCTTTGCTGAAGTGAGCTGTTTAACTTGCTTTATGATTTTTTCAGAAACATCATCTATTCACACATTTGCAGTATATAATTCATGACTGCCTGGAATGGAAAAAAATAGGATATATATTCAAGTAGAGCTTCTATAGTAACTCATAAGCCATCTATTGTATGGCAGTACTGAAATCTGTATTACTGTTTCTCACTTCTTCATCTCACAATATAAAAAAACACCAAATAAATCCCATGCACTATTGAGAGTCCTCAATTTGTACACTGTGAGGGTCTTCAGATCCCCGCAAAACATGTTGAAACAGTGAAGCAAGGAGTCACTCGAGTCCATTCATAGACTTACAAATGCTGGATTAAGCAGATGCAGCCATGGTAACATGAGGCTGGGCTGAGCATTGAGTACTTTCAGTGAAGCACAGTGAGGCACTGCCTGCGAGCTTTGTGACGCAGATCCCACTTTTGCGTATGCTTCTACTGTATGACAGACCTAAAAAAAAAAAAAAAAGGCCTTCCTGCAGATAATTACAACTGATACACATCACATTAGGGATAATTTTAACATGCATTGAGACACAAAAGGCAGAAAATAACTCTTCTTTTAAAGGGATGCTGCATCTAAACGGCTACAGTGGACAGATTGTAACCAGTTTTTCTTTAATCTGACTAAAACAATGACTATTGAAGGACACATTCAAAGTGGAAGTTGATGTTAAGGCACTTTTAAATGAGTGGCACTATGGCTGAATGTGACTGAGCTGAAAGTGGATTCATGGAACAGCTTAAAATATAAAGACAAACACTTGCACTGAATTGAAACTGAACCCAATGAATGTCATCAAAAGATCCCCTAAAGCTCATAATAAAGGCAGTATGTACTGGATTAGAGGTCAGACAAAGACCTACAAAAAAACTTTTTTTATCCAGGATCAAGTAATCCTGCTTACTTTAGTCCTGTTTTGTTTTTTGATTTTTTGATAGAATGAATCGTGTCCATATACA
The DNA here is from genome assembly GCF_963930695.1 of Labrus bergylta. Taxonomy (NCBI): domain Eukaryota; kingdom Metazoa; phylum Chordata; class Actinopteri; order Labriformes; family Labridae; genus Labrus; species Labrus bergylta. Next base: position 11,538,407 of record NC_089199.1, on the reverse strand, counting down.
GACTTTTTAGGATGACCAAATATGGATAACCTGAGCTTTAAATGGGACATCATATTCTGTGTTTTCCACGGGAGGCTGCCAAAATCCACACAAAATGAAAAATCCCAGAAGTTGCTTTAAATCAAATATCTTGTGTTTGAAATGAACAGCTGTTGTGTGAAATACTCGATGGTTACAAAACCCTGTGTTTTTTATTTAGCAGCCGGATCTCTGCTTTATCTAGTATGTCACCATAACCATGCAGTGGTTTAACACCACAATATTAAAATGGTCTAAATTATCGACATCATCTTCAGGAATGTTATTAGATTAATTTAATAGGCTTATTACCTTTTTTCTCCATACTAATTTTATTTTCTTCTATCATAAATGCAGCCCTTTGCTGGGATCAGGATAATCCTGACTTTTTTGGGGGATCAAAGTTATCTCAATCATTACTACTCAAAGGTTTTGAACAACACAAATTTGAGAATTATCCGAAAGAAAAGAAGACTGAATTACTTTGTCTTAAACATTTTTTATACACTTTTTCACTGACAAATCATATTCAAGTTTTCTTCCAATCCGATAGCTTTAATTCTATCAAATTGCTTACTTAACAATAAATCATGTAACTGTGTTGTGCGCTCGAAACTAGCTTAAAAGAAAAAAAAACCATCCTATTCCCTATGCCTATATTTGTAATAGATCTTGTTGCTTTACACGTCTTCTGTGAAAAATGACTGAGTGCAAACTCACAGATTTCAGACACCAAACACTGCAATATCCAATTCCCCGAAGAGGCTGTCACCAAAGCCAAACTATTTAGCTTAAGTACATCCAATAATACCAACATCAGCACATGAGTGCAGCGTTAAAGCCATGTTGGAAGGATCTTGAGGTGAGTTGCTGTTACTAAGCTGCTTTAATGACGCACTAGAGAGTGAAAAGTCTTGACGCTGTCATGTTAAGTTCATTGCGTATGATCTTTCCCAGTCAAAGTTTCAGGTACTCTGTTGACTGAAATGAAGCAATCTCACCTTTTATCTGAAAAACACCCAAATCTAGGGTGTACCTGCAGCTCTATTTTTGACTCCCCGCCTCCTACCTGCTGCTGATGAATAAATGCTTTTGTTCAACTTCTGCCTCTGTGTCACTGGGGTTATGTTTTTACTTCAAAGTGTTTTACCTTTGAAACATTTTCAAATTGTCTTCTCCCATTAAAATTCAGGGTTTCTCTCAGGTTGACGTCTCAGAGACATTTTTAGACTGAAAGTCAGACAGCTGACAGAGTGATTGAGTCCCTCCTGCTGTGGAGGATTGGAGGAGGATTATGAACGCCCTGCTGTAAAATAATGACAGTGATATGACGGATTCCAGGACTCAGATTTGTGATACAGAACAACTTGTACTGCTCAGAAAAACAGTTCTGAAGCAACGGGAGCTAGGGAGGAGAGAGAAAGTGAGAGAGAGAGCGAGAGAGAGAAAGAGAGAGAGAGAGAGAGAGAGAGAGAGAGAGAGAGAGTAGGTGGGTTTTGTTGGGTAGGTGGGGAGCAGGTTAAAGATGTTCCATTGCTCGCCTTCCTGTTATCCCAATGGCCTTTAAGCGGCATTACTCATTTGGGAAAGAGACACTCCAGTTACATAAGCCAATGCTACAGACTCTGCCTACCAGCTAAAACCACCTCACATCCTCTGTATGTACCTGGACATAATTGCACTGTGCTATAAATTGTCAGATCAGTTTTCTCTTGCACACATCTGAAAACTGATCTGACATGCACTTGGTCAATGGCCAGGTGAAAAAAAAAACCCTCTAGTATCATAGTATCAATGTTTGCTTCTGCCGGCTTCTGAAAATGTACATTATCACACACAAATAGGTCTCAAGTGTAGCTCAGATTTGTAAAAATATTCATCTTTAATGGTAATCACTGGAATCTTGGGAGACTCAACAACCAACGCCCATCGGACTGTGTCGTCCCCACAACCACCGTCGTCCTCATTCATGCACGGCCTGCTCCAACCTTCACCTCAGCGGCAAGGATGGACAACAGGAACGCGAGGAATACAAAGGAGAAATCCTGTCTGCATATTATCCCATACGCTCTGTTGTAAAGCGTCTCCAGATAACACTTGTTATGAATTAGCGCTATACAAATAATGATTGATTGATTGGCACAGATATTAAAATGTAAGTCAGAAACCAGCTCAAGAGGAATGGGTTCACAGTCACACTGTTGTTCATGAGCAATACAAGCCTGTCAAGAACACAGTTTGACTGACCTGGTGAAATTTCCTGGTTCTTTTGAGTTTTGTCTCATGTGTACCCTATGGGATTTATAACTCTTACATGACTTTCTAAAGGCATGTAAAGCAGAACTGGATCTTTCAGACTGTGTGGAGCAGAGTAGTCCACCGTCAGCTGCTTGCTTACTTGTTGGTTGTGACAGCTTTTGAGCACTATATGATGATGTGTTTGGTTGTAGAAGCAACTCAAGTGCTGCTTTCTGCCTCTTGTACTGTTGTTACTGCCAAAATCGACCCACTTTTTAGCTGCTTTTGTTTGACAAGGATAACAGCTTATATGTAGGCTATTGATTGTAGAATGTGCTTCACTGTTTAAGTGTTGATGGTTGTTTGTTTTTAATGTTTTAATTGGTGGTGCTACTGCTGAGCCAACTTAATGTGTGCAAAACTTAAGTTTGGCATAAATGAAGTTGTCTCCAAATTGGTCTTTAACTCAACTGAATCAAAGAAAAAGTACCAAAAGGGGACCATTAGATGTATCAAACTATAGTTCAAATCATTAATCTATAGGATCTCATTGCTGTTCTGCAATTTCTCCCCCTTGTCTAGCTGGTCTTATGGGGTCATATGACCGTTTACCTTTTCGGATACAACTTTGATCATGAAATGTGTAATAATTTAAAGTCTGCATGCACTTAAGTAGACTATAATCTTCACAGTATTTTAGTATCTTTAATGGCATTCTGTCAATACCGTGTAACATACTGTGTCTTTAGTAGGCTCAGGCCTAAGTATTGAAATATCTTTAACAGGCTATCAAAATGAATGAAATAAATCGGGCACCTTTGATTTAAAGGCATTGAACAGACAAAGGCACATATCTATGTGAGTGGCACCAGAGATGTGAGAAATTCAATTTTTGAGTTGGAAAGAAGCTGCTCTTGTTTTGGTGAAATTGTCTATTTAAATGAATGACATCAACTTCCGGAGGAACTTTTAGAAAAAAAAACCCAAAAAAACAATTTAGAACCTGCTGTTTGATCCCTTTTAGTGCCGGGCAGTTGACGTGAAGCCTTCATCATCACCGACTTCACTCACTGTTAAACTCCCCACGGTGATGATATTTCATCAAAACATTTGCTGCACTGCTGCGCGCGCACACACAAATTTCACAGTTGGACACAGTGGCGTTTTTCGCGCGCGCGCGCGCACACACACCTCCCCTCCTTCCTGCATCATAGCCCGCTGTTCCCATCACACGTTCACGTAATACTCCGTGAACACGCTGACTTGTTGGAAATGCTCGAGTATCTCAGATCTGTCTGATAGCGCACACTGGCTGCAGGATCAGCGGAGGGAAGAAAGTGAAGCCAAACCAAGAAAGCACACTCCACTATTAGACTGAGGATTGGATTATTGATTAGCACCAGTTGACTTCATTGAAGGTAAGTGAGCGCACTTTGCTTGATCTTTGGCTAACTATCATAAGATTTTAGAGCTCTGCTGCCAAAACGTGAGAAGTGGAGAAGGTTGATGAATAACCTCCGAGGCTGTTCAACTGTTGTCTTCGGCTCTTCTCACTCTTAAACCGAGGACATATGTTTGATTTCGAAAAGTTTGGCGGCAATAAAACATTTACACTGAAATATGGCACGTGCATACAGGATAGTTTTTATGCGACAGCACCATATTTGGGTTACCTGTCTGATGCGTAAATGGTCCACTGTTGATTTTAACTGTGTAGCTGTTTGAGCAAGGTTTTCACTCATATTCCATAATGTAGCCTGCTCAGTGATGCGTTTCTTTTGTCTTTAGTTTACACATAATTGCACTAATGAGCAACAAGTTAATTCACATTATGAGCTCAATCTGCGCCTCAGTTTTACAAAAGGTATGTTTTTTCTTGATGCACACAGACTGCAGCAGCTCTTGAGCTCACAGACTCGTGTCCTTGCCTCTTTGTCATTATTTGTTATCATTCACACTAAAAGAGTTTGTGTATACAGTAATGTTCCAATTAAGGCCAAACTTGATATAGACTCCATAGGGTGGAAAGTTCTCTGACATATCCTATTATTGAAGATGCCCATCTTTGCTTAATAAAATCATACTAGAAAACCACAGTGACATGCCAAAGTGTGTTAGTGTGACCTCAAGAGGTCTCTGCAGGGGTTCCGATGTGATGTCAATGTCATTTCAGTATTTTGTAAATGCAATTGGGAAAACATCAAGGGCAACAAATCAGAAGTCTAACATTCATTTTAAACTGCAAAATTTAAAAGAAACTTTGGGAGACTGTGTTGCACAGGTGGCTGATTTGACGCAGGAAGGCTTGAATGGCGGTGGCCCATCTGCTGGAGCGTGCTAAGAGCTGAACACTTGTAAGGGATGTCATGGACACACGATGATACTATTGAACACTTTATTAACAGAGAGACCTTAAATGATTAAACAAAGTGCTATTTCTTTTCATACAGCTCCTGATGCTGCAATCCTTTTCAGACATCAAGCCACACACCTTTTTATTTATTTATTTTTTTTTTTACAGGTGTTTCATTTCTCTGCTCTTCACGGCCTTGATGGCTCGTTCTGATGAACAGCGCCCGATTCATCAGTGAATAACCTGTTCATAAGGTCCTTTTTCAATAGAGCTGCAGCCTTTTGTTTATGTAACAGGCTTCACACTGAATTGAACGTGTTACCTGGATCATGGTGTGCGTCATTAGGCATTCAGCTTATTGTTATCATGAGTTCCTGGAACATCCTTTTTTTGCAAACACTGTTTAAAATCAAATCGATGAATGCAGTCTCAGTCACGTGAAGTGGCAGTGGTGTTGGGTAGTTTTGATGTCGAGTACGCAGAGAGCTGCTCTGCACAGACGGTGCCATGGTGCACTGCATTCTGTAGCACTTGGTGACCATGGCAACAAAACAACATCAGAAGAAGCTGGTCAGATGAGCTGGTGATGCCAGAAGACTAGATGAATGGTCGACTCCCAGCATTGCAGAGCTCAGCATAAAGGAGGAACTGATTCATGCACATCACCATGTCCCTCCTCTCCACGGACTCTGAACAAACACATTTCTCAATCTTCTGTTCATGTGTGATGTAATGTCCTTGAAAATTAAACGTGTAAATGTGTTCTTTGTGTTCACAGCTCAGCAAGAACAACATTTAGCTCATAAATGTGGCATAACAGGCTTTACAATTTGGCTCAAAGCTCATCAGCACCATCTGCCCCCTGTCACCAAGTCATTCTGTTTGAAGAGGCTCGACTGTGGCTAAATCCACGGCTCCCTCCAGCCTGCTCCCACTGCTTGACATCACTTTGAACAATTCATATTAACATTATTCATCAAAATGCACCAAACCCCTTTTTTCGTAGTTAGGTAATGGAGCGCCATTACACCACACTCACCATTTTTCTCTTTCAGCTGTATCATAAATCAGTAGTGTTATTGTTCCCAGTGCCCTCAAAACTGAATTGAGAAGATGCTTGAGCATTTTCTGTTGTTATTTCATAAATATCCTCCTACACACAAATACGCTCACACAGACAAACACACACAGTTACATACTTCTCCTTGGACACAGACAAAGTGTGCTAGTAGGACCAATAAGGAACTGTTACAAGGCAACAGCAGACATTATCTGTAAAAATGAGCCACTTCAGGGTTAGGGTCAGACACTTTTCATCCCAGTCAGTCAGTACGCCTCAGCAAGTATATCAGTGTCTGGTTTTTAAAAGTTAAAAAGGATTGGGTCAAGGCACTTCTAATCAATCTATCAATAAATTGATACCTATACAGACACTTGTGTTTTAAAAAAAATTAAGCCAGTTCATCACACTTTCATGGAAATCTAAAATTATGATGGCCGGATTTTGAGGAGACAATATAACAATGAGACAAGGTGACAGCTGTATGACCCTGTGTGTCCCTTTAAGACCTAAAGTCTATTGTGAAAACAAGCAAGTCAGATTGATTTAATATCCGGTCCCACATGCTCTACTCAACCATCCAATAGCCAATACGTTTAAGTTGTGCTACCAGTTTTCAGTAAATATTTCTTATTGCACTACAACTTAAAGCTCCAGTGAGGAACTTTTGGGTTATGTTGCTTTTGACGACCCCTGTGGACAAATCGTATCACTTTGCTGATCTTTTACTGTACATGTGCAAGTATTGTTTTCTAATTGGAAATGTTATCCTTCTTTTTTCTTCTTAAAGTCTTAACTTACAACGATGAATTTTTGCTTTAAAAAATAAATGAAAAAGGCTGTGTCTGCAGCGTGCGGTGAAACTTTTCGTCTGGTTACAGACATAACAACCAACTAGAAATAATCAATCTTGTTGCTGGTGGTCTTTGTTTTTTTTGTTTTTTTTCAAAGATTTAATTTTGGGCTTTTTGTGCCTTTTAATGTAGAGATAGGACAGTGGATAGAGCTGGAAATCAGGGAGAGAGAGTGGGGAATGACATGCTGGAAAGGAGCCAAAGGCTGGAAGACGCGCCCGCACTAACCACTGTGCCACCAGCGCCCCAGTCTTGTTTATTTTTAAGGTCATATTAACTCATCACTATTAATATTGTTCTGTTTTCTAACCAGTTAAAAACTGCCAACAGGAGCTTTAACTTTGATGGAAACACAATCATCTACCGTATCCTCTTCAAACATTGTGACTATTGCTCCTGTGCTCAAATAGCTCCACAATATAGTGTTGTATTGCAACTTGCAGTAAGGAGTTTCGTAAAAAATACATAGTATCACTGACAAAGAGAACTAATCATGTAAGTTTTTATTTTATTTTACATGTTCCTATTTGGAGGTTATGGCATGTATTACTTTAAAGCAAATTCATCTGAATTGGAAGTGTTTTACCTTCACCTACTTTTGATGCTGCTAGAAATTTAATTAATTTCTGATTTGAAATCTTTATCAAATACAACAGCTCTGCAACAGCTCTGCCTTCGTCATTTTCTACGCTAGGGTCTTCAGTTTGATCTGCAGCAGCCTTAATTAATTAAGAACACTTCATTCAGATCTTTCAAAAGGAGAAGATAAAGAAATCCTGATTCAGCAATAGTCAAATGCCTCCTATCTTTTTCTTCTCATCGTGCAGGAGAACAGCATTTTATCCTACTTTAAAATGAGGGAGAAGAAGCGGGCTTACTGTTGAGTGTTTGGTGCACTGTGGTTCTGCGAGTTAATTATCTGAGAACAGGTGTTGGGATCTATGATGCATTTTGCCGTATAAAGATTGCATTAAACGGTCTCACCTCAGGCTCACGCTTATGAAGAAACTTGTCTCTGTGTGGGCAGTAACGTTTGTCTTTGTGAGGCAACAGAGGCCGCTAAAAGTGCTAAGTCATGCCTAAGAGGGTCATTCAAGATGCTAAGAAGATAAGTTTTGTTAATAACATCAAATGTGACCACAATTTGGATTATGTAATTGAATAAAGCTTCCAAAAACACTCACATAAGAGGCGACAAAAAGCAAAGAATAAGACGTGTTTGTTCTTGTGTGCGTTATTTGTTGCTTCTTTTGTGTTTGATCGAGCATCATGGCACAGTCTTGAGGCATATATTAGAAAATAAATGATTCTTTAGCCAGTGCAGGCAGTGCATTGTGAATCAATGTGAGAGCCAGTAAAACAGTAATGTTTAATCTGGGTATTGTAATTGTTTGATTCATGCAGAGGGTATGATTTAGCTCATAATCATCTACCAAACCGTCATCATACTGCAGACACATGGTTTACTGATAGCGCTCCTCTTTAACACAGAGGGGCCAGCTCTTGCATTTAGCATGGATATCTGATTAATGCAATATGTCATTGTTTAGACTGTAGAGCCGCAGCCTGATGTGCTATCTGTTTAAGCAGTTTGCAAAATTACCTGATCCTTTTCAGTCACACCAGGGGGAAATGTTCTTTACTTGTGCTAAATTAAAGTAACAATTCAGACTGAAGTAAAAATCTTTGTCTTGGATAAATCTAAAAGAAAAAAGCTGAATTTAAATCACTTCAAAAATTGGCCTAATTTATGTTGACAAAATGCACTATGGGTAATATCATATATATCATATCCAGGATCCAAGCAAGATGTAACATCTTGTCTTTCATTACATAATTCTTATCTTGAGATATATATATATATATATATATATGTGCTTCTGTTTACCTGTTCGCTATACTATTTCTCTATGTTCTTATTTGCCAAGTCTAATTCCTTTTAGGTGTAAAACCTACCTAGCTCAAAGCCCTGACACTGATTCTCAAATGTTCTATTCTAAAATTAAAGACTACAGTGATACTTCACTTATGTGAAAAATTTAAAAGTTTGTTGTTTTGAAAAGTATTTCACGGATCATCTGTTTGGTTTCGTATCACTTCAGGAACTCCATCAAAACTTTCCATAAATGGCTACAATAACTTCAGTTTCCACTTCTAAGCACTTCCACTAAAATAAATAGCATGAACTGCAGTGCGGCTCTGTACACATCAGGCCTGGATGAGTATACTGTAGATAACATGAGGGGCCGGTGAGAGATCTTATTTTAACTGGTACGAGTACCTCTTACAGACACACGTATTACTGTTTATGTACTTCAGTGCAGAGGTGGATAAAGCTGTACCAAATGTATTCCTATCAGTATTTTATAGAAAGGATCAATCTTGTTTGGCTTGTGTAATTCTTCTAGTGGAGGATTATTCAACGTGTTCTGGGGTGACTTGCCCGTTATGGGAACTAAGCTTAGGTTGCATGTAAAAAAGTTTAGCACTGTGTTGTTGTAAAATAGATTCAGACCAATAAGAAGGTGTAAAGATGCCAATTTCGGATCATTTGTCGTGTTCCATAAAAACATCTCATTCTAATATAGCCATGTTAGTCCATTATTAACCTCTGAAACATTTTAAGAGATAAAGAGTATGACCAGTAGTTGCAAAGACCAGTTTGATGTTACAGTACAGTGACATGTTGACTTATCACGCAAACAAAAGAGGCCATGTGATCCATCTATGTGATGGTGGAGAATCAAGAAATAAACCCTCCGCACTGTTGCACTGCTACTTTCATTCTCTGTTAAATGTAGGACTGCTTCCAAGTGAATCAAAAAATGTCATGAATATTTTTTCTCCCTGCTGCGTGCGGATCAAAGACAGAAAAGCTCCATTTAATCAGTTTCGATAAAGAGGCTTAAACGAGGAACATCAGTGGAAACAGAATCTTTTCAGTTATAATAAACAAGTCATTTACATAAGGTTACACTTCATACATCCGCTTCACGGCTGAGCCTGGATCATAGAGTAATGAGTCCCCTTGTGGACAGTAGCATACTGGATACAAAGCTTATTGTCTTGAACATTAAGTATTTATCTTTATTCATTATATAATCAAACATTAGACCTCCTGCAGGAGATGGTCTGCTTTGTTGCTTTCAAGTAATGAACAATCACGAAGGATGTTATTTGTTCTCCTTGCAAGAGCATTCTTAAAAGTCCATGTTAACATTGACATGACCGCTCTTTGATGTGCTATGACAGATATAACTGGATTCTAAAGCAGTCAGAGATCTGTGCCTCTGATAGGGTCTTGACTAAGGCTCCAGACAGCACCTCAGTCAGATTTTCTCTACTCCCACTCTCCTGTGCTGGCTCCCATTTCTAACTGAAAGGCCTGCCAACAACCGGCTCTGTCTTCCATACAAGCAACCCAATTCACCAGCTGCTAGTAGTGAACATGTATAGTATTCTGCCGTGCGGCTGCAGCGATTCGGGCCATTTGACATAATTACGGGATTACCACTGCAGAACGTATGAACAAAAGGGTCCGATAGGTACTATTTTGACAACGTCAGACAGTAACCTCTCATTTAAAATCTCCAACAAAGATTCTTATTGCTCAGTCTTCAAAAAAAGGAAATTATCCAGTCAGCCAAACAAACCTATATTTATTTATTTATAGAGGCTGTGAAATTGGCATAGAAACCTGTTAACTTACTTAACTTCTTTGTGTTCAACATTAGAAATGGTATGTTGGTGCAGAGATTTATCTTGCCGATATTTGGTTGAACAGATACTCAGCAGCAGGAAGCTCTGTTGCTCTGTTACTCTGGTCTGCAACAGAGTGACCACTGAGTTTGACTGAGACTGTAATCATTTATTAATTTATACTGCTAAGAAAAAAACGCTTGATGATTAACATCTTTTGAACCATAATCAGTAAACAGTAGAGTCTTGTGTCAGTAGTCAAGTCAAGTGTTTGTAGTCACACATGAATGAGAAGCTCTGCTCTCAGGCTGTTTTGGATTTACACATGATTAGTGGATACATGTGCAGATGTCCCTGTTGGTCAGGTATTTAGTATTTGGTTATTTCATTTCAAAAAGATTTGAAATCACCATGTCTTCAATAGATTATAGCTGAAATGTCATATACTAAAAATACTTTTTTTTTCCTCCTTCCAATTATAGGACTTTTCTTTAGAGAAAACATCTAACTGGATTATAATGATAGCTTTGTGAGCATGCATGCATATTTCATTGTTTTAGTATAATTCCCTTTTAAATAATTTATCTCCCATATGTACTTCATTAAAATAAGCTTCCTGCCATAACGTTCAGGTAAAGATGTAGCTTACTGAGGTCCATTAAGTCTGCATATCATTATAATGTTGTGCGTAGTTACAACTCCATCTTTAAGTGGCTTTTTTCTAGAGAGTTGGCGAGCTAATTGCTTCATCAACTTTTAAGAATTTTGTCAAAAAATGTGAAAAGAGAAGACAAATGTGGGCTAGCTCAAGCACAGGGTAAAGTTTATAAGAGTATTTTTTTAACAGTAGAAAACAGACCAATGAATAATTATACATCTGCTGCTGCTGCACAGACCTGACCTACTGCACAGCGATGGAACCACGGCTGGTAGTTTGACAGAGTTCACTGAAGATGATGTTATTGGAAAATCAAATTTTGTGTTGTTTTGCTCCTGGGAAAATGTGAAATAATTGGCGTCCACTGCCTTGATTACACTGGCCTACTGTGATTTATGATTCAAAAGGTTTCAGAGAGATGAAACACTTATAAATTATAACGGCTCCCTATACTGTAAATGTGCACATTGATTTTTTTTAAGTCCATTTCCTGTAAAGATCCACCACTGAGCAATTATTTTTCTTATTCCAATTATTTTCTGTAATGAAACACTTTATAGGCACAATCAATTTACAAGAATGTTCTTTTATGATCTTCAGTAATGAGACAGCAGCACCAGGCTCTTCATCTGTGTTCAGCCCCCTTTACTCCATGTAAACTAGCTGTACTATTCAGGAGGCTCTAATATGTTGCATATGTCTTGACAGGTTGTGTTGTGGCAGGACTTTCCCTGGCTAAAGGGCACGAGCTGCCATGCCATTTGGCTGCCTGACACTCGGGGAGAAGAAGGATTACAACAATCCCTCAGAGGTCACAGACAAATATGACCTCGGACAGATCGTTAAATCGTGAGTACATCCATGGCATAATGTTAAGAAGCGCACAAAGACGTAAGAGAAATGTGCTGGAAAGATCATGTATGTCTCTCCTTTTGTCTTTGTAACAGGGAGGAGTTTTGCGAGATATTCAGGGCGAAGGATAGGAACACCTTGAAAATGTACACCTGTAAAAAGTTCCACAAAAAGGACGGCAGGAAAGTGAGGAAAGCTGCCAAGAATGAGATAATGATCCTTAAGATGTAAGTTCAGTTATGAGATTCTCCTTATAGAGACAAAATGTCCTCCTTCTTCAGTTTGAACCAAAGACACAGACAAATGTGTTTGAAGAAGGCTGCAAACGGATATTCTTAAGTCACTAGTCCCCAGGATAGAAAGCATCAATAAACCACTGAAGCACTGGATGACATGCACCGTAGTGTACAGGATTTTACTGCATACATCTTTCTGCTGTAGTACTCATTATATCATAACAAATACCCAGCAGAAAATAGCCTCAAACACTGTTTGCTTAAAACAACAGTGCAAATTGTGTCCTGAGAAATGTTATTACCTTATTGTATTTACTTGTTGTACCTACACTTGTGTTTCAATGTGTTAGAATGTTAGAAACAATGCGTCACAGACTGTGAACGTCAGAAAGTAACAGATGAATACATCTCCATCACAAAACGTTGGATTAAATGGATGATGACAAGATACAGAATCCATCAACCATTATCTATATAAAAACACATTGTTAGGTGTTATGTATTGCAGAATAAGAGCATAAGGTCTCATTATGTTTTTAGAATTCATTGTTGCTGTAATTTGGTCCCATTTTGCTTAATATCGACACGTAACAAAAAGAACAGATCCACAAGATAATGAAAGGATATCACTCGACTAATCAATTTGCTTCATTCAGTTAACTGTTCATTAATTCAGAGCAGTGATCATGATAGAGTATCAAAAAGCCATAATTACATTAAAAAAGTGTTTCCCTCACATAGGTGGATTGTTGTGCTGTCATACTATAAGTTTGCAAAGCTATGAAATACAGTTTCTGATGGCTACTCAGATATCATGTTCACCTTAATCATGCCCATCATTTGGCATGTAGCTGTGTTGCTTGCAGTACTCATTGACTCTGTTGCTTATTTTAACCCCACTCACATCAAACCACCCTGCCCCCCTCCCGCCCCCACCCTTACTCTGTCTTCCTCCTTTTCTTGCTTCTCAAAGGCTAAAACATCACAACATTCTCCAGCTGGTCGACGATTTTGAAACCAAGAAGGAGTACTTCCTTTTTCTGGAGCTGTGAGTATTATTGGCAGCGCTTGAGAGACATCTTGGTGCAGGCTGGAGTAAACAGTACTGCCTCATCTTGCAAAAGACTGTTTTTCAATATCTTTTTTGCATTCTTGTCATCAACAACTGACTTGAATTACATGTTTTGTTGTCCCTTCTTTTCAGTGCCACGGGCAGAGAGGTGTTTGACTGGATCTTAGATCAAGGATATTACTCTGAGAGGGACACCAGCAATGTGATGAGGCAGGTGTTGGAGGCCGTGGCTTACCTGCATTCTCTGAAAATTGTCCACAGAAATCTTAAGGTATATAACACTGCTGACACCTAGTGAAAAAGAACAGCATTTCACCGCAGGCTAATTAAACTGATCTTCAGGAATGCTTCTCATTTTAAACCTCTCTTTGTTTACTCCCACAGCTGGAGAACTTGGTGTACTTTAATCGTTTGAAGCACTCAAAAATCGTCATCAGTGACTTCCAGCTAGCAAAACTGGAGAATGGACTCATTAAGGATCCATGTGGGACTCCAGAATATCTGGGTAAATAACATAAAGCCAGTCTGTAGAAAATGTAAAGATTAAACTCTATTAATTGCCAGAAAGTCGAAACAAACTTTGTAAAGCTGAAGCTTCAAACTTCTTCCTGCTTTCAGCTCCGGAGGTGGTCGGGAGGCAGAGATATGGACGACCAGTGGACTGTTGGGCCATAGGTGTCATCATGTACATACTGTAAGTATCCAGCAATGTCTTCACAGATATACATCAGGTGTTTTTTAGATATATTCAAATGATTTGGTCCAAAAGGTTTGATATCCTTATATTATTGTTCTTCCAACTCAACAGATTGTCTGGAAACCCTCCTTTCTATGATGACTCTGATGAAGAAGACCCGGACAATCGTGACAAGAACCTTTTCCTAAAGATTTTGTCTGGAGACTATGAGTTTGATTCACCATATTGGGATGACATTTCAGATTCAGGTAGAAATTAAAAGCTTATAAAAATGTGGCATGTTGTCTGAAGGCATACATTTTGGAGAAACTGGTTAACGTTATTTTTGTTGCTTGACAGCCAAAAACTTAGTGGCATCTTTGATGGAGGTGGACCAAGATCAGCGACTGACCGCTCAGGAAGCCATTGCACATGAATGGTAAAAAAAATATTAAGTAAATTACAAAATTTGAAGTCACATAAACAGAAGTAATGTGAAGTTTGATATCAAATATATAACAGAATGCTTGTTCCTTACTCAGGATTTCTGGAAATGCAGCCTCCGACAAGAACATCAAGGATGGTGTTTGTGCACAAATAGAAAAGAACTTTGCAAAAGCAAAGTGGAAGGTAAAGCTTCTCACTTTATCTCACATATCAGTCAAAACCTTTTGCTCATATATCATTAATCACGTACCTGTTAGACAAAGGGGTCTATCTTAAATGATATTGGATGTCATGCTCTACATTCAAGGTATTTTTTCTGAAATACACAAACATTTTTAACGGATAGTGTATTCCCTGTTAAAAACAACATTGGCAATTGTAGACAAGCTGTTGGAATGTCAGTCATCCCTGTGTTGCCTCGTCATTCTTTCCTTTTCCTCTCTAATTTGTCCTCTCTAATTTGTCAAAATCATGCAGATATTGTCTCCAATTAGTCTTCACGGCTATTTAATTTGTTTCCAAAGTTTCTTCAATCCCATTTTTATGTCAAAAGTAATATTTTTGAGATGAACATCTTTTTCTTCCACAAAAACAACAGCGTGTTGTCATGGGAGGATGATTTCAAATTGGCCTAAAAAATATAATAATCGAAAAAGTTCAAGTATAGCTTGATATTTTCATTGAAGTACCATGCACTAGAATAGATTAATTGAAGTGTAGGCTCACTGTGTGTTTTTATCATTTACAGAAAGCTGTCAGAGTGACCACCCTCATGAAGAGACTTCGGGCCTCCGAGCAGGGAGATCCTGCTGCTGCAGGGGCTGCAGCTGACCCCAACACACCCGGCGACGCTGCTGGTCCGCCACCTGGCAGTAGTGGGAGCTTTGCTGCCAGTATTAAGGCTGCTCTTAGTGAAAAGGCTCCAGACACACAGACTGCAACCAACCCTACACTCTCCCTCCCCATTGCAGCCAGACAGGCGGAGCAGCCACAGGCGCGCTGCAATGGAGATGTTCCCCAAATGTTGCCGCAAAGCAAGGGAGACTAGGCACGAGAAGAGACCCTCGTCCCACAACACATGTGCAGTAGAGCCAATACATTTGGCAAGAGAAAACCATGTCAATGCTGTTTAACTAACCCCCCCCCCCCCCCCCCCGTTTGCTGAGTTCCTCACAGCATCATGCTTTTACCATCCTCTTAGTCTTGATTGGTCTTTTGAATAGTGTTCTCCACTCTCCCTTGTTATTTTATGTAGAGGTCCCTTTAAAGCTAGTTGCTAAGTAGCTCTTTTGTTGTTTCTTTTCCCTGAAAAGTGTAAAAATTCATGGTGTAAATTAGTGAAATCAACCCATCTGTATTCATCTGCTCTTTGTATTGAGGTGTGGGTGTCTGTTTGAGCCAATTGCTATTTTTTTGGCTTCAGAACTTACTAATCTAAGTTCATATTGTTACTTAAAATTATGAGTTAAAAGCATTGGTAAATTGATAACAGTGAGATTTATAAGAAATATGTCAATTTATTACACTACTTATTTAGTTATTTCTTAAAAAAACACATACATCTAATTGGAATACATCATGCTGATTTCTTTGTCAAATTTACTTATTAGGTAAAAATGAGCTAAACATGATCAAAAAATGTATTCTTCTTAATTAGATATGTGCAGTACAACTTCAGTCAGCTTAGATTTTTATGGCAGCAAGAAAGCATACTTTTAAGTTTAAGTGCCTTAATATTTGTTGCAGTTTTGTGCTAAAATGTTTCAAAAGAAACAGCTTCATTATAATTGCTTACTGATTTCTTTGAAATGTTTTAGCGGTTTTCTCTCCTATATTTAGTTCAACGCTGCTGTATTGATACTCGTGTTCTGTCCTATTTCACACTTAAACTGAAATACAAAAAACGACATTTAGAGCATTGTATCTGGAGTGATGTTTTAGCTGTTGTTATTGTGTTATCACTCGTAATTTGTAAATTTCAGTGGTTAAAGCTGATTCCATAACATGTACCACTATGTATATTTGCATTGTATACATGTGTATTTTTTTATTTGTGTACTTAGCAACATTTAGCTGAGCTAACAGGTTGCTATGCTTGTGAATGAATAAAACTAGCAATACTCTTATTGCTGAAACTGACATTTTCTCAAGTTGTCATTTAATGAAAGACAGATATAGATATAGATAGATATTAGATATAGGAAGAGGAGCCACACCACCAACTTCCATCTCATTTTTAGCCATCTCTTAGTAAAATATATCCAAGCAATGTTATTCATCATCGAATAAATATAATTTAATATATTTAAGTATATTTGGGATCCTTATTTTCTTTCAATTTGAAAATCTTTTTTAATATAAATTGGTTCGGACCAAGTTTGTGTGACATTTGACTGATCATAGCAAAACAAAATTGATATTTGATGTGAGATAATATTTAGAGTGAGTGGATGTATTCCCCCCCCCATCAAATCAAATGTCTGAGGAAAAGTTAATCTTAGCTGTTTCTTCAATGGATTGTGACAGATGAACTGTTTCTTATCTTTTTATTCCCTGACCAGAATATAACCTTTATTTCACTAAAAACTGTTTTGCAACCAACCTTACAGGTTTTATGTTGTTTTTTCCAAAATGTTGGAAAAACAACATTTTTCCAAATGTTGGTTAGATGGATGTCAAACTTTTGCTTTTTTTTCACCTGAGATTTCTTAAGCATACACTGGTTTATATAACGCTAGATTATATTTATGGTTTAGGAAATACACTATTGACGGTCATGATAGGCTAAAGCAGGGGTGGGCAACTGGCGGCCCCCATCAACCCTCAACGTGGCCCTCAGGTCAATTTTTACATATCAAAAAATTGGAAACATGAAGAAAACATGACAAAATCTGCCATTAAATCATGAAAACCTAGAAATATGTCCATAATAATATTTGATCACTGGTATATGTTGAGTTAAATTAGAGACATAATTGACTGTAATCGTTTTTGTATGCTACAATTTGGCCCTCTGGCAGTGAGAATTAAATGAACGTGGCCCTTGCTGTGAACGAAGTTGCCCATCGCTGGGCTGAAGTAATCCTTTCTAGTCCGTAACACAAAATACAATGTTGCATTTTACAACCACTAGGTGGCACTAATTAGGTTCATGTGGTATTCAGAAAAAAAACTGCGAAGAAGAAGTAGCCTGGTCTCTGCTGCAGCAACAGAAGAAGAACGATCATCTTTCTCATCATTTGAGGTGCTTTAAGCCTTCGACGGCCTCTGCGTCAAATCTCTGCGATATCGACTTCGAGGAACAGGTAAGCAAAGGGGGTCCAAGCGACATAATACCTACGCCTTATTGGTAAAATATGTGATCTCCTAATATATCTGTAAGACAAATGCGGTCGCGCATCTGCGGGCCAACAAAAAAACCCGGCTTTTACGTTTATGTTAGCACAGTGAGCTAGCTCTCATGGCGTCATCGTCTGAATGGTTCTGCGTTGAGCTCACTTTGGTTATAAGTGTCTTAAGCTGCGTATACCTCAAGTTATCAATCAAACGCTCTTTTGAGATGTTGGTGTATTGCACTTCAGTCGTCTCAAATGAAAACGCTGCTTGAAATTGGTGTGGCGTAGATGTTAAAAGGGCCTAGTGATGGCTATAATTAGCGGGCGAGTTTACTGCGGGTTAGCATTACCAATCACACCACCCAGTGATACTCGCCCTGGGGATTGACGCAAGCCTTGAAGTATAGTCTGCATGAACCCGGTTTAACACACATTTACAAGTCCTTTATGTGGGAATAAGATGAAAGTGATTTATAATCAATTTGACTTTGGCTTGTATTGTCAAAGTCCGTGTCTAATCTGTGTTATCGTGATGGATTGCAAAGTCAAAAGTGGTGATAAATTCATGCTGCCTCATGAAATTAAGCAAACCTCGTGTCTTTATTTCCAGATAAATTACTAATTTAACAATCATGTGGGATGGACCAGGGCCAAGGCAAGGACCACGGGGAGGGCCTCCCTTCCGGTAAACATGCATCATTCATCTATAGGCTTTGATTTAAGACAAACTCCAATGCAGTAGAAATGTTATTTGAATAAACGCACTTCAGTATCAGCCTGTAATTTAGCTTGCTAGGGGCAGGTAATATGGTTAAATAGAGATGTCATACCTAGGGATGGGTGTGAGTACTTAGGTACTTGAGTACTTTATTGTTGTTCATGTTACATTTCAGTACTTGTCGTGCACCACACAATATTCAACATACACCGAAGTGCACAGCGAGAAGGATTACGGAAACCACAACTGCTTTATGGAAGTTACCGTAACTCTCTAGGGACATATTTCTCCATTACTCGATGTAGAACCTTTTTTTTTTTTTTTAAGGTAAAATGTGAAATGTACAAATAAAAATATATAGTTATATTAATAAGGAAATGCAATTACTCAGGTATAATACCCATCCCTTGTCATACCGTATCTTTTTATAACTCAATCTTGATTTGTGTGGTGACACTATATAATTTCTCAATTTTTTGTTCTTGGAAGTTTGTCCATATTACAGTTAACTTAAGTGGTAGTACAATATATAAAAGTAGTTCTATTAGCCAATATTGCCATGTATTTCCAAAACTTTTACAGCTATTACGGTGCTTTTTCTCCCATTGTGTTATTAAATCTTTGCTCTGTCAATGTGCATTTTCAGCAGATTTGTGTGCTAATATATTAGCATTTTTACAGTGGTGATCATCGTGGAGAAATGTTTGGCAACAGAGATCGTCCTATGCCTGAGTACCGTGGTAGAGATGGTATGAACATGGGGCCTATGGGTAATATGGGCCCGAGACATCTAGATCTACCACCTATGGACATGAGAAGGACAGATGGGCCACCAATGAGAGGGCGCGATATGGATCCTCGCGATATGCGAGGTAGAGAGTCAAACAGAGACTTTTTCAGACCCGGAGAAGAGCCAGACTTCAGTCTTCAAAGGAATTATGACTGTTCCAACAGAGACAAAATTATGAATTCGTCTGGTTTCCCTGGGCCAGGAAGGAACTCGGCAGACATGGGAGGGAGGGGTATGCCACCTCGGGAACTAAACAACAGATTTATGGACATGAGAGACAGAGATTCCTTTCATTATGACACGCCACAGTTCAATAATCCCAACATGGATGGAAGAAGAGGGTTTCCCCAGGATCGAATGGAGCGAAATGATGGCTTTAGGGACATGCATGACAGGCCCCCAATGGGCATTAGTGATGATGATCGCTATGATATGGACTTACCTCCACGTGAAAGGAGAATGATGGACACTGATAGAAGAGGAGGGCCACCTTTCAATCCAAGAGGTGGATTTGATTCTGATATGGATTTCAGAAATCGGCATGGGCCATCATCTGAATTCAGAGGTAGAGATCGTTCTCCCATAAGATATGGAAACAATGATGTCCCTCCAGAGGGCAGGGGAAGATCAGACATGCCCTCAGATGTTGCAGGCCATAAAAGATCAGAGTTTATGGGAACAGAAGACAAGTTGGGAGAGAGAGAATATCCAGATTCAAGTGGCAGTCCCCTGATGGATTATCGATGTGGTGAAGAAATGACTCTTGCAGAGGAATGGAAGAACCGTAGGAAGGACAAGAACCCTTTCTTGAACATGGGTAAAGGTATTGGAGGTCTACCTGAGCCCAGCTTCCCTGTAGGTTTTGGAAGAGACTTGAATGTGAGAGATCCACTGCCATTTCAGGAAAGAGATGGACCCCCTGTTGAGTTCCAAGGAAAAGATGTTGGATTTCCTCGTGGAGACCGCTTTGCAGTTATGGATCTGCCAACAATTGGCAGCAAACCTCCACAAGACCATCCACTTTCTGATATGAGTCCCCTTTTGGGCCCGCTTGGGAGAGAAAATCAGAGAAAACCATGGCTTGGAGAAAGAGATCCGAAGCATAGCCAGAATAAAGCCAATCGTGATGAAAGGCCCCCTTACCATAAAGAGAAGAATCAGCCCCTACATAACATCCAGGTGCCAAGTGATTGTTTTAAAGGACTCAAAGATATCCCACTTAGTCAAGAACCTGCCAGAGGAAAAATTGTACCAGAATGTGATGTCCAAGGCAGCAGCACTGTACAGGCAAGAGACCAAGACTACAGGGACATAGATTACAGAACAGGGTCTGGAAGGGCTTTTGAATACAATCCTGAAGAGCTTCAAACGACAGAGAAACTCCTCAAAAAACCTGATCCCGTCACTCTTTCAAAAGTTAGTGAATCTGGTTCTCAGGTAGGTGAATTTCTATCTTGACGCTGGTGTTTCTTTTATATTGGACATTCGTTTGTGGTTTTGTTGTGATGTTTCATAACCAGAGTTTTGATGAAAATGTATTTGAAAGGATCAAGACTACAGGAGTGCATCATTGGAGGAAAAGGTGTCCAATACAATATCCATAATTGGTATTCCAAAGACTGCAACAATGGAGCAGGTAATCAAAATAGCTTTGTTTAGATTATTATGCTTAAAAAACTGATGTTTTGATGGACAGCCATTGAATAACTCACTGATTTTGCTTTAATTTTTTGCAGATTCTTGGTGCCTTTGCTGTCCGTGATGGTGTACCAATACAGGGGATGAAGATAAAAAATGTGGTGCCAGGTAGGAATGAACTGTCTTTGTGAGCAAAACTTTGGGGCAGTCGATCGCTTATATGTCCCTCGACATTTCGCTTTTACGACATTCGAAACTTTCGCATTCTTTCTTTTAACATTCTTGGTTGCCTTTGTTGTTGGTGGTGTGTGTGATCACTCAGTAAAGAAGGGGAAGGGGGGGTCTGTTATGCCATACTTTTATCGTGTTTGAGGATCATTGTCAAGATTTTGGGGATTTACCAAGGATTCAGCTTTAAGAGCTTTGAAGGGTGATTTTCAATGCCAATGACAAAAAGTTATCTGAAAAGTGTGTCACTGAATGTGTCCTGAGTCACCGATTGTCAACATGGCTAAAATGGAGTGTTCTTCCTGCTGATCTAAAAATCTTAGAAGACGTTTTCCAAATGTACTTGCTGTAGATGTAGATACCACGCCTTTTTGTGGAGGTTTATTTTTTTATTTATTTTTTTACAAATGGCATTAAATTTGCTTTGAAATACACTTAAATGTCCCTGACAGAAAATGAATATGTGCTGCTTTTTGAGCATTCGAGTAAGTGCAACTAGCCAATTTTTCAGTCTTCATGGTGCACAACATGCAGTCATTCACCGCAATTGGTCTGGAAATATTTGCCTGTCAAGGCTTGGCTTCATTAGAGTCTTTCCTGAAAATTGTCTGATTTGATATCAGTCATAGACAAGCATACACAAAATGTCTATTTTCCTGGAAGGTATGTGTTTCTTAAGGTGCAAAAATTCGCTCACACTGATTTCGATTTTATTCACGAACAAATGTGTTTCATGTGTTTAGTCCGTGACTGACCTTACTGGCATTGACTAACAAAAATCCATCTGTATTTCAAATGCTGTCCCCAGGTTACAGCTACGATACGGCCTATGTGGAGTTTTTAAACCTCGAGGATGCAGTCCACTTCATGGATTCCAACAAGGTGGCCCATTCTCGTCACTCTACGAAGGCCGTCACTCCCAGGATTATAAGGGGTTGCGAGGGCATTTAGTATATAGGGAGGGAGAAAAGCTGGGAAGGGGTTGCTTCTAGTTGTGTCAAACTTACTGAAGACGATTTGGTTTGTTGACATTTAGTTAATGCAATTTCTACCTCAATTAATCCTAATTTAGCAGTTTTTCATTTAGGAACTTTTAGAAAAAACCCTTACATCACTTAAGTAAATTACCTTAAATATTTAGGGAGAAAAACAGATGTTTGGGGATAAAGATACACCTTACAAAGAATTGTTTTATAACCTTAAGATTATGAGAATATTGACATTGAAGTCACTGCATGTTGCAACTATTCCATGTGTTGTGACCAAATCTTTTGCACAGATGGGGAATTGAAGGAAACATTAGTATTTCATCACTTATGTATTTTTTTCTTAGAAAAACATTCGTTTCCTCTTTGTTTCATGTGACCAGTGAGAAAGTTTGGTTTTTTTTATGCTCAACTGTGGATAGAACACTTTCCAGCTACACATGCCTTATTTAGCCCTGCGTAAATAAGTATGCTCTGGTCGGATCGGCAGAATAGGGTGTTATGTTTAAGATACACAGTGTAGATAGTGAATTTTAAGAAATATCAGAAACTGCGCCGTTCTGGAATTTATGAAAATTGTCATGGTGACAATTACTTAAGGGACATTGTAGATTGAGCTGGTTGTTATCACAGAATGAAACCCAGACAGATCGCGTCAGGGTTTCCTCCGCGCTAACAGCCCACTCGGTTTACATTATCCCATTTATTACACGGCTACTTACTAAGGAACAACACGTTGCTATGGTAATTATTTTATTGATTTAAAATTATTTGTTGGAATCAAGGCTCTGTAGCCTTCATTAAGATAGTTAACATAGCTGCTGTTACTCACTGGAAACTAGAAATTTCCACTGATGATAAATTGAGACCTTATGAGTGAAACAGGATGAATATATTGCAGTGAATCAGAGCTGCATAGTTGTGTTATGCTCTCCTTTCTTTCAAACTGACCAACATCGAGTTAAGCAGTCTTCTTTCGGCGGATTGATATTGTGACAGTTGGTCGTCCAGAGTCTGTGATAAGTCTCTTGTAACTGCCTGATATCTAAGTAACAGTTAATGATATTTAATAATGGTGATCTGACAGGATATACTTGACTGTTGCTATGCAAAATTGGCCAATTGGAATTAAGTATTTAACAGCTGTGTAATAATTGTTTGTCTACTCTAATGGAAAGCAACATTTAATTGACGGCAATTTAACATGGACTAGCACTTGCTTGGGGTTTTTGTATGTTGGTATGCCAAACGTTGAGTCATGTTGACCCTGGGTTGGGCTTGCTTAAAAAACCTGTTCTTCGTTGCCAAACTGACCCCAGTCAAATGAATGAGAAGAATGTTGTCTTTTTACAATGGGCTAAGTTTGTCTGAATGTCACCTAATTTAAAACTCTGTTCTTGTTTAACTCTTGACATTCCGTTTAAATTTTGTGAGCTTATTTGGTATGAAGAACTACAAGGGTAACCAGAGCACAGCCTCTGTCAAGGTCAATAGTCTTGTGACATTCAGAAGAGTTTGAATTACCATCATTTGGCCATTGGTATTTTGTTCAGTATTTCTGCTTCTTTGAGAGAAGGACCCTGATCTGCGTGAAAATGTAATGGGTTCTTCTTTGGCCGATGCTTTGTCCTTTCTGCAAGTTTCATGCAAATCAGTAGGTATGAAAGATATGTCCAGGAGGTGCATTGTCAAGCTCCAGATCTACATTGGTCTTTGGGTTCTTAAGAAACCCCTAGTGGCATAGCTCTCTTTATGATGATTGTGGTGTATCTGTTGGTTGATTCACCAATTTGATGCAGATTGAAACATCACTATTAAATTAAAAGCCTTAAATGTTTGTCCAGCTAATCATAGACCCCAGATGTTGAAACTTATAAGCCTAGTGATCCCCTCCTTTACAATCAGTAGGAGGTTCACAATTAGTATTTTACAAAAGTGTATTGTATTAGTCTATTCATTCATTCTTTTAAACAATGGAATTTATTCATATTCCTGTTCTGATGACGTTTGTTATCCCTTTTGATTTTCATGTATAGCCACCAGTTGGTCAGAGCCTTCACCCTCAAACAAGGTTTCTCTGATGTCTAGTTGATTTATCAGATTTTGGTACAGATATCCAGTGTTCTCACAGGTTGAATACTGAAAACTTAAGTGATTTCCTGAATATTCTTTATCTTCATGATAAGGTGTAAGTGGTCACAGTGAAATGTCTCAACTATTGCTTTATGGTGCAGATATTTGTGGTCTTTGCACACCCTGCTGGTCCCTCAACTTTTTATCTTGCGCCATCATTTCGGATTATCGAAGCTTATTTAAAAGTAAAAAATGTCTTCTTCTCAATGCTCATCCAGTAAACCGTCATAGTACTGCTATTGCAGGCTTTTTGTCTTTCGGTTTCCTTCACAGTCCGTCTTCGGCAAGTCTATTACCCTGGTACTTAAATCATCTTTGGCTTTCCTTTTCATCATATTCTCTTGAACACATCTTCAGTGCACTTAGACTTCTTCACTTTGAGTTGCTCTGAGCAATTTGTGAAACAGATCCGTCATCTTGACACAATGACCAGTCATCAATATTTGCAGGGGATGCACTCTAATATTGTCTGTAAAAATTGGGTTGCTGGATCAGTTTATGGATCGACCCTGCTACGTTGTTTCTAGAGCTTTTGCTTGAATTTCCTTTGAACATGTGCAGCTTGTGATAGCTCCGAATGGGAAAAACTGGATAATGTGGAAAGTTGGACATTCACTTATTCACAATTTCTTATTAGATCGAAATAGCTCCTTCAAAGCTATCAAGACCTGTTAAGACACTTTTGATTTGTATTTTGTGGGATTACTCATTGAATGGTTTCAATGGTTATTAGGTTTTGTGTGTGTGTTTTTTATGAACAGAATTATGGCTGTTTAACACAAAGCTACTACATGGTAAAGTAGAGTCAGATGGTCCCTTTTTGAAGCAGCTCATTTCTGTTGCTGATGGAGTCTTGTCTTGAAAAAGAGGCCTCTACGATGGAATCATTTATACACCTTACCTACTGCGGCTGTGATTCTCATATAGCTCCAGTTTGTCATTCTCTTTAAGATTATACTGCGGACAAACATAAGCAATATTTTTGATATTCAACTGATTACCACCTTTGAAGTTGTGACATTTGCAGTTTCTTTTTTTTTTTATTGTGCTTGATTTCTTTGGATATTCTGCAGGAAAAAGCGAACCACAGATATGACTCTTAACTGTACGAACAGTGGTGGATATTTTTCATTTTTTAAGTAACATTTACTGGACCACGTATCTCTTGATTTAATGAATAGAATAATTGTCAGATCTGTAGAAAATAAGTGGAATTGTAAGTTACTACACTTATTTGTAGTCCCCTTTACACTATTGAATATAATATTGGGGCAAATGACCCGTGTAAAGCATGACTTTGGTTTGGGCTTTGCACACCATGTCAAGTGTTTGCCCATTTTATCCTCACCAGTTAAGAGGAGGGCTTAACCTGCCACAGTGCATGTTGGGTGTCATTGGCATTATTTAAGAAATAAGTCACACATGTTGTATGATGCTGATCGATCAATTCTATTGTACTTCCAGGGATCTCTAAAGGTTGGCACTAGAACATCATCCATGAGGTACTTCCATCCAGATGAGCATGATAGAGGTGTTCATGTGAGTGTAATGAATACAATCTAAATAACCTCCTTTTCTACTATTGGTATTATTATATTTACCAATTGTACTCATTAAAGTGTCATTTCCTGTCTGTGTTTGAATTAGGAGTCTGATCACAAAGTACCTCAACTCCCGGAGCCCCCACTACCCAGACAAGATGAACCTTTAGATGAGATGGAGATCGGCCTGAATGGGTCTAAACCTAAAGGCCCCATGGAGCCTTTGTCAAACAGTCAATGGCAGCGTAGCTCTGATCTTACACCAGAGGCCTGGCAGCAGCAGGTGGACCAACAGCTCCAACAGCAAGAAACTGAGCAGCAGGCAGAGTCATGGGGCAATCGTAACCCTCCTCCTAACTCGCCACTTAAACCTAAATCCGTCTTTAAAGACAGCAAAAGTATGTTTGATTTAGCTTTGGGTCTCTTTTAAAGCTAACAGCTTTGAACTCCAGCACTCTATAGACATAGTTGTTCATGTTTTTCTTGTAACCGTCCAGGTTAAAATTTTTCCTTCTTGTCACTCTACAGCCATGATCCTAAAAAATGTGAAGCCCACCACCTCAGTAGAGACTATCCTGAAAGCCTTGGACCCCTTTGCTTATCTGGATGAAAGAAATGTTCGTTTAGTCAAAGCCAAGCAACCAGGAGCCAAGTGCTTCTGCTTTGTGGACATGGACTCCCATGAGGTACCTGTAGAAATCTGAATACTCTGTTTGCTGTTGATTATCTCACATTAGACCAGAGTTTGTGATTAATGGCTATTCCATTGTACCCCTATGACATCCCCCACACTTACGTTTGTGTCTTCCTTTGTAGCAAGTGACACGTCTAGTCGAGCTCCTCACCAAACCCAAACCCCTCTACATTGATGGAGTCAGAGTTTATGCTGAGGTTGCAAGACCCCTTAAGAACCAAAAGTAAGTCACTGACTTGTAAGGTGCTTCTCATTTGCTGTATATGTTACAAAACATATTTCCAGGTTTGAACACTTGAACCTGACAGTTTTCATTTCTGTTTCAGTTTCAAGAGAGACCTTGATAATCCAAACAGTTCCATCCTTGGATATCCACCTGAGGCCAGCATGATGGGGGTAAGATGACTTCTTTACTTTAATGTTATTCAAAGTTCGGAAAAAAAATGAGAACTCTCGGATGACATTGAATTTCCTTTTTCCTCTGACATTTCAGCAGCAGCAGTATCCCCCTCCTCCACAGTACTTGATGCCACCCTCTGGTGTCCCTCCTGGAATGCAAGGTGAGACTCGCTATGAAACATTTTGTGTTCTCAGACCAAAGACACAGTTTGTCATCACCAAGCATAAACAGAAAACTGAAGTTAAGAGACTTCTATCTTTGTCACCAGGTGATTTGATGGCTGGCAGCATTATTCCTGATATGACATCAGACCCCAGCATGGGACAGGTAGGTTACAACACAAAGAACAAGGCTGTAGACATCATGTCTAGGAACACAACAATGAATTTATCATCTTCTGAAACACTTCATAGGGACTGGGCTACGGTGAGACTAGAGCTGTGGACCCGTCTTACCAGGCTGGTGTACCCCCTGTTGCCCCAGAATTATCTGGGGTGATTGTCCCTGTGGATGGGTCACACACCTACGTTTATGGTAAGAACAAAATTAAGCATTCAAATCCAGAAAATGACTTAAATCAGCATATACTAGCATTTTAGTAATCCAAGGGTCAGCACAAGCTCTAAAAACATGTTGTTAAAATCCCAATCAATTTTTTACAAGTGTTTGCAAAATAGAATGACATCAAGTTAAATGAAGATTTACTGCTGCTGAAAAAATATTAAGATTACTGTTTTTTTTTTATTTGAACTCGCTTCGTATGATTCCCTCTGTCAAGTAGTTTAATGTTATATTAATATCACATTCTTCTCAATTTGTCCAGGCTCTGGGACTCCTGACATGACCAACTACTTGTACGATTCCACATCAGGCTTCTTTTACGACCCTGAGACGACACTGTACTATGACCCCGGCTCAAGGGTGAGAATACAAATCAATGAGTGCTCAAAAGTAGCCAGGTAGAAAATGTTGTAGTATTGTGTCTCCATATGCTATGCACATTCTGCAGTTAGTAACCCACTAGAGATAATAAATACTGCACAGCTGTTTTACCACACACAAAAAAATTATTATTTGAAAAACAGTAACTGCTGTAAGGACATACCGTACATAATAGTTTTGAGTTGTGGTTTTTATATCACAAACAAGACATCCACTACCGCGGCTGTGGCTCAGCTGGTAGAGTCGTCGCCTCTCAACCGGAAGGTCGAGGGTTCGATCCCCTGCTGGGCAACATGTCCAATGTGTCCTTGGGCAAGACACCTAACTCCCACTGCTTCGGTGACGGTGTATGAATGGGATTAGTTACTTCTGATGGATGATACTACATGGCGATCACTACCATCAGTGTGTGAATGGGTGGGTGTGACATGCAGTGTAAAAATAAGCTCAAGTCCATTTACCATTTACCTCCCACTCTATTCTGGAGGAACCTAAAAAGCTTTTCTGGCTCTGTCACTACTCTGAGCTGAAGATTAACAAATGATTTTCAGTCTTGAGTAGTGAAAGATGTTGACCCCGAAACCAATCAAAGAGCGACTGAGTGAAAAAAAGATTGAGGTGTTTTGATTGTTTCTTAGTAAGAGAAAAAAGACTGGTTTAAAGTGGTTATCATTAGGGTTTTAATTTTCCCTTCTTCTCCCTTTCTTGTGTGTAGTACTTCTACAATGCTCAAACCCAAGAGTACTTGTACTGGGAGGCTGTTTCAAAGACATACATCCCAGTTCCAGCAGGGAACGCTGCAGAGGCTCAGCCTCTTTCCATGACAGCTGAGGACCAGGCCATTCTCTCCAACCCAGCAGCAGATGCTCCTCTGGAAATGAAGAAATCGATGCTGCCTCCACCTGCAGTAGCACCTCCAGCATTAGTTCCTCCACCAGTTTCTGAACCTGTTCTGGTTGCTGCTGCTGTTGCCACTGCCACCTCTGCACCAGAGCCTGTCCCGACTTTCACATCAGCTCAAGAGAAGAAAGATGAGGAGGAACTTTGCAAAAAGGACAAAGAGCTCAAAGAAGATAAGCCGAGAAGTCTTGCTGCTGTCAAGGTAGAGCTGAAGTTACAGAAAACAGTGCACAGAATGTGAAATATACATGATGTACAAAGGGGAGATAATTATGAAATGTGTTGCTGTTTGCAGATCATGAAAGATATGGAGCGCTGGGCAAAGATCCAGAATCGTCAAAAGGAAACTGTCCGTGCAGCATCACCACTACTGAAGGGTGGATTTGACGATGACAGGAGGCAATCAAAGTCTGCTGACGCTGGTTTTGCCGTCTTTGAAAGAAAGGTTGGCGAGTCCCATCTATTCTGGACTTCAAGCATAGAACAAATGTAGACATTTGTAATGAATGAGTATTTAATTTGACCCCTCTTCTTTGTCTATGTTGTTAGATCTCAGGTGGAGAGGATCTTTTCAAGAAGCCTCTTGCTCCTCCCAAGAAAGATGAAAAGTCAAAGGTAAAAACCCTCCCTGCCCAACCTTTATACATACTTAATTTGGTAACTCAGCTTCATTTCACAAATGGAACAAAAGTGGAAACCATTTTTTTGAGATTGCTCTCTTGGACATGATTTGGATGTTGAATGTTTTTGTTTTAACATTAATTCCCTTTGCTTGTCCAGCGTCCAATGGGCTCTCTGGGTCTGCTGGCATCTGACTATGCAGCTGGAAGTGATGAAGAGGTGGAAGAAGATAAGGAGGAGGCAGGAAGGAGCAGCCAGGGAGGCCAGTCTGAAGACAAAGACAGTAAGCTGACAGACTGGAAAAAGATGGCCTGCCTGCTGTGTCGAAGACAGTTCCCCAACAAGGATGCTCTGATCCGCCACCAGCAGCTTTCAGATCTGCACAAAGTAATAACCAGCAACCTCTATACAAACATCAATCAACAGTGGCCTTATAAATCTGTCCTCTAATACACTATTTATTTTCTGAACAGCAAAATATGGAGATTCACCTTAAGATCAAGAGGTCAAAGAAGGAGCTGGAGGCGTTGGAGAACCAGGAAAAAGAAGTATGGGAAAATTAATAGTTAAGCCACAAAATAAAAGCTAAGGTGTATCAGGCTGACAGTTGGTCATTAAACATGTGCTTATTCCTTCTCAGCTAAATGCCAGAGAACCTACCAAGTCACCAGAACAGAAAAGGAAAAAACACCATCATCAACCGCCGCAGCATCACAACACCTGGGCTGGAAGTTCCAGGTAGGTTTTCTTTTGACTGTTAAAATGGTTTTAAAATGGTTTCATTAACTACTTTACTGACTGAACTGTATTTTCTTCATGCTTAGGGATAGTAAAGTCAGTGATAGACCTGGTTTAGGAGCCGAACCTGCCCCAGTAAGTCTAACGTTGAATTTATTGGCAAATTTCACAGGTTTTTTTAGTTAGTGTATTGAACCTTTCATTGCACTTTTGTCTTCAGCAGAGGAAAAAGAAAGAGCCTGTTGTTTGGGACCATGCCACCTACAAGCAAGCAGTACGGAAAGCCATGTTTGCACGCTTTAAGGAACTGGAGTAATCACATCTTTACTTGATAGTTGAACTTTTGATTTGACATGCTCTCCTCTCGGCATGAGAAATCCCCTCGGACTGGGTTTGTCTCTCCATCTCAGAAATAATGACACTAAGGATCCGCAGTTTTCTACAATGAAAAGATGTGGCCCAAAATAAATATTATACTGGCTTCAGTGGGGCAAAAGTCCAAAAACTACAATTACTTTACATCTTGAATAATGGAGGTTGTATAGAAAGTATTGACTCATGCTCTTGGAGATTTTTGTCCATATTTTATGTGTCCTGTATAAAATTGTCAAATGTGGTTTTTTTTGCAATGATGCAGTCACACTGGCCACAATGACATATTGTTTTAATACAGAACAATTTTTACATTTTCATGGATGAAAGTGCTACTAAATGTATACCTTTTTTAAGTAAAAGAATCATTGTGCTTCGAATGTTTTGGTGGTACTTGTTCTTAATTTGTGTAAGGATTTTGCAAGAGCTTTAGTTTTCTGTTGGTGCGTGCTTTCAATTTCCACTAGGTGGCAGCAAGAGGCCACGCTTCATTTTGTGCTTTGATGTATTTGGGAAAGAAATGCTATTAGAACCATCTCAGTTCCTAGTTTATATGAAGACGCAGAGATGTATACATACAGCTTAAATGGAGTCAAGAACAATGAGGGTGTAACCCATGGACTCCGGATGCACCATGCTTTAGGCGTGTTTCTGTCTCTGCTATGATTTTGCGTCATAGTGAATGCAGCTTTAATATTCCCTAGTTGTGCGGAGCAGGAGTCAGAACATGAAGCCTCCCCTCTGACCTTTACTGATATAAAGGAATCAGCCCTCACCCTCCCTGAGGCTGCGGTTCAATGAGTGCAATGGATTGGTGGGTTTAGTGTGTTGACATACCAACTCCACTGAGAGCCTCAACAAGAACACAGCAGCCTGTGAAGCCTGAAGTGACTGAACAGAAACATGGGAGCAAACACCTTTTCATGCCTCCTACTGTGTATTTACTATGGGATGGATGGATGGATGGATAGATAGATTTATTGATTGATCCCAAACTAGGAAATTGTGGTGTTACAGCAGCAGGTTAACAGAGCAAGTAAAAACAATTACTGATAAAGTAAATAGTGAAGTAACTAAATAAGCACTAAAAACAATTAGAAATGTTTCCATCCAGGGTTTAACTTAACATTACTTATAGTCTAAAATGTGAAAAATGAAATACAAAATATTGTCAGTCATATCTAACTGAATGTAAGTAAACCAATGACAAATTTTAGGTATAAAAGAACCAGAGCATGTTGAGCTTTTTTCAAAGCAGCAGTCTGGAAAACATGAATATTGAGTAAGAGTATATGGAGCCTCCCTGTCTGAAGATACAGAGCAGCATGGACCGATGATTCAGTGTAAACTTGTGGCTTTGCAACAGAACAGCACAATAAAAAAACCACAGTGATTATCTCAGGTGGAGATTTTATTGCAGTTTTGAAACCCTGACGTGTTAGTGGACTACTGCCAGTTGTAAAATGAACCATAGAAGCCACCTTTTAATTAAAAGGTAGTGTATATAGCTCTCTTCTCTCTCACTGGGAACAGCTGCAATTATTCTACTGATTAATTCAAGTAGAAATCTGTCAACAAGGAAAGGTTCAAACTGAACTTATCAACTTAGTCAATCCCTACTTAGACTTTTATCTTATTCCTTTTTGTCAGGTTTGCCAACATGCTTTCAAACTGCCTCACCCTTTCCTCAGGATAGGAAAAAAAAGTGTTTTTGGGCATAAGTTAAAACTTGTTCTGTTCATCTTCGGTCTAAAAAAGGACACCAAAATTACCCACTTGGGAAATCTCTGGTTAATATGTGAAACATTTGGTTACATGCATGAACAACTCACTAATTTACTTGTTTCAAATGTATCAGCGGAGTTAATGCTGGAAATCTGCTGATTTTAGAGTAATCTATAACAAGGGAAATATATTTACTGCCTTGATAAAAAATAGCTTTACTCTCACTCTGTTTATCGTCTTGGTGGTCCCTGTATTTCCATGTGTCCTTGAATTAATAGATAACTGGGGTGTCTGCTGTACTCTAAGGGTGTCTCGTCTCTTCAGATCTAGTAAGGTCTTAAATTAAATTGCTTCCATATTTACTGTTTTTTTTCTCTGCCCGTCATGCTGAAATGATCACATAGTTGAATTTGATGGTCAGCTACTCCAATGACAACCAGACAAGTAAATACATGTTCAGAGCAACAGATTCAAGCTTGCTATCTGTGTATTTGCATATAAATTGAGTATTATTAGATTTAAGATTCAGGTGGATTTAGGTTTTATGTAGATTCATTGACCATGATTATCATGACTTAGACCATAAGTTAAATAATGTTTGACCGTTCAGTATAAAATGTACATTTTGAATGAAAAGTCTCTGGGATCAGCACAAATTGCCATCAGAAAACTGAAAATCTTAGCTGACTTTAAGGTTACTGTACGATCCAGATCCTATTCAATACAAATGTATTAACAATATAAGCTTTAGGATTCATGTAGACATCTCATATAAAGTCACCCTGTGATGGATTATCTGGATTCCCGTCCCCCCCCCTAAATGCCAGAGAGGAATCTGTCTTTTTCCATTTTTTTTTTATTTGGACTCATTTCCATTCTCACAAGGCCCCCCCAAAGACCCCCCCAGCTCCCAGTGACAGATGTCATCATTACCGAGTCCTAACAGTCTACAGAATTAATGTGCGGTTGGTCTGCGAGGATGAGAGGCCAAACAGAAAAGGAAGGGTGCAGAGAGCTGCCGTGTTAGTGTCCCCTGTGCAGGAGAGGCTTTCAGGCAGCATGAATGGCAGGAAAAGGTGGTCAGGGGGGCCAATTATCTCAGCTGGACGGCTTTTAGCACCAGGGTGGAGCTGGAGCAGCAGTCTGGGGACGAGACGGAAGAAGAACACAGTCAGCAGGACTGTCAGATGTTAAGACGTGCTGTCAGTAGAGGAGAAAGGAGAAGCATCGTGTGATTGCTTTTTAATGGAGGTCTGAAAAAAGAGACACAATGTTGAGAATACATTAAAAACATAGACTTGCATACATATTTTTATTTAAGTTTTTTACATCCATTCATAACACCAGTGGACAAGCGGTTGACCACATACCTTCTAGCTTATTTTTTTCCTTATGTCGGGCCTCTTGAATATATGATTACTGCATGAAATTAAATCCCTGTAGTATTAAAACTGAAACAGATTATTTTACAATATTCTTACATATAGGACGGTTGCGTGGTAGTTATTTTAAATCCCGTCTTTGTCTGTTATGACAAATGATCAAAAACGTACCCCATGTAGAGGGACTTCTTTAAGCAGAAGCATGTGTTTGTGGTCACCCCATGCATACACAAGAGTCTATACCATCTCAGGCTCATGGGCAAATTCATGCCTGTCTAAGCAATGTCTCCATCCGGCTTGTTCTTTCAAGTGCAAAGTGAAAAATGATGTCTGTTATTGATTGCTAATCTATAACATCATCTTGAAAAAGGTCCTGGTGATTGTCAGGCGTGGGATGTACTTCAGAGCACAGCTTATTGAGAACATTTGGAACAAAGCTTGTAGCAGAACCAATCCCTCTGGCAGTTCTGTCATTAAGGACATTATAGACATTCAAAACATTTGGAAATGATGTCATGGTTGTGCACTTCAGCAGTGACGGAAAAATGACAGCAGCGATAGCGATATGCTAAAACAGAAAACAGACAGCTGGAATATTTCTTTCTATTCCAAAAAGAACTTTCTGTCCAGTTTTGTACAATTTACATATTTATTTAATTATTACTCAGATAGCTGATTATGATTCACAGATAAGCTGTCACTATCAATTGCTACAACTGTGCTTTGCCTTTGTGAACAAAAAAAAAACCCTAATGTGTTCCATATGAAAGCTTTGTGGAGCAAGTCTGACCTATTTATTTAATATGATTATTTTTCATTGCACTAGCTAATATTAGGCAAGCAGCATCCTCCAGTGTTGACAAATTAAGCTAACACAAAATACTGCGATGCAAAATACTGTGATTCCTTGACTAAGCCCTCAAGTGGCCACTTGAGGTTGGCTCCTTGAGGGAGTAAAAGCTCCCTGAGACTTTATGTAAAAAGCCAAGCTTACAGCAAAATTAAACATTTACACCCTGTAAGAAAAAACAAGTTAATTTGGTAGCTATATTGCTTGAAACCTTTACTGATTTTGTTTAATAACTTGCTCATTTAAGTGATATATCGGCTTAAATATATGTATAATTAGGGTTGTGGTCTTTTTGAGTGACATTTGAAGGCTGCTGGCTGTCTGCTTGGTGTCACCTCATCTATTTGAAGTCTGTGAACTTCACCTCTCAGCTGTGTTCGTGTTGTTAGTGGCTTCTGTATTTTGATGTAAATATTGGACACATGGCTCGCTGTGTGGTAAATTGATGAAAGGGCAACCCCACCAAGTTGATGAATGTAGATCTAATGAATCTCAAATCTAGGCACTCATTTCTATCAGTGCTACTTAGCATACAAAGGTGCCTGCACTCACTGTATCTGACTGGTTAGCTTCTTCAGTGTTTGATTTATTTGTGTTGGTCACTACATGGACTCAAAATTTACGGCAGAGAATACTGCAGGCCACCGTGATGAAAAATACCGCTTTTTTTGGGTTTTTTTTACCCACAGCTCGCTAGGGTAGGGCTAAGATGTGTGCAGCCTTGCAGCTAGTAGCATGTTTGCTACTTTCCCCAAACTCTTGTGACTTCAATATTCTGAAAAATAAACAACAAGAATATTATTCTCTGGGAAACACTGTGGTCTCATTAGCTAATCATTTAGCCTTTGGCATTAACAGTCTAGCTGATAACTTGGTGTTCGCTGACCCCCGGGTACTCCTGAGCTCCACAATCTCCTCAAAATATGGTTACTTGTGGCCCCAATAATCCAAAAGTTTATAAACTAGTGGATGACATCACAGGGGTTACATCTTCTTTTTATACACCCAATTATGCTAGCGTGTCATTCACCAAATAATAATGAGGCAGCAGCAACATATCCATATACCCGAGTCCCATGAACAACAGGGGTACCGTGGTTTGGTTACTTAACTTGCCAAACTATTTGGTTTAGTGTGTGCGCAACATTTCTTAGAATCTGATTCTGTCTGTCTCGTAAATTCTCTCATGGTCATAGAGTTCAAGCACTCAGGTGTGTAGATTTTCATCAGTGTGTATTATTAATGGCTTGTTTAATTTTTAATGTAGTATAAGACTTGGGGAGCATACGGATATATGTGCTGCCACGGACAAAAGCTGCTAAACTTTCTTTCATTGATTTTATAGCAATCACAATAAAGATCTCTTCTAATTCTATGTTATTTCAATTGTATTCTAAAGGAGCATAAGGTTGAGACTAAACACAGTAAGCTATACACTGGGTCAATATTAACATGAGGGAGAGAAGGACTACAGTTTATAGAAACTAACATGTTCAGGTAACACCTCGGTTCCATCAGGGGGAAATGGTATCTTTTTTCTCCTTATCCATTTTATGAGTTTTTACTTGTTTTTTCAGTAGCGTTTTAGCTCAAATTTTACAATAATGATAATAACCTGTGAGGGTGCATTTGAATATAACATCGAGCCCATATGGATGAAGCATCATTTCAGAGCAATTGTCTGCCTGGGTTTATTATTGCAGGTCATATAAAATGGAAATAACCTTTCTGGCAATCAGCCATAACAGCCATATCCCCATTGGAATATGATCTGTTATAGTCTATTTTAATACAATATTAGCCATATGTTGCCTCTATGCTATTATTACAGATACATAAGCATATTCTCTTTATCACTATCTTCATGGCCTTGCATTATTTCCTCCCTAAATCCACTTATATCCTCCATTGTTGTATCATCACTGCGACACAAATTATCTTTATTGATGTTGTAACATTAACAGCTTAAAACCAGATGTTTATCAGAGGCTGAAATAAATGTATATGCCAAAAGAGCAAAGCAATCCTGTTATATGTATGTAGGGTTTACACAAGAGTTTAAACCTGAAAAGCATATGTTGCTTGAAAGACAAACTACATGGAAGGTAATTGGGGTTTTAGTCTGATATTCTGTGCTTGCTGCCATATAAAAGTGAACTTGGTAAGACAGCAGCAGCTAGTTTCCTTTGTAGGAACCCAGTCCCCTCCTAAATAACTCTGCAAACATGTGGGATTGATCACCATCTGCTGCTGCAGTACCTGTATTTCTCAGGACCACATTAATCAGGATGTTATGCTTTGCAATGCTGGAGCACAGTTCCTGGTCACAGGCCCATGACGACAGAAACATTGAGATGCTTTTCAGTCTTCTCACAGGGTGTTACCTGTGTAGCATTGCCCTGTAAATGTGCACTGAATCAGAGGGTGCTGAAAGGTGCTCGCAACACCAACTTTTTACCCCAGAACAAAAGCTCTCCAGGACTCTTTTCTGTGAAAGGAAGCGGAGAACACATGGCGAACTTCATCAGCAGTAGGTTTACATTAGTTTTCTTCAGCTGATAAACCTATCAGCACGGTCTTGGGAAACAGATGAAGCTGTATGCGTTGCTGCTTTTTCTCATTCGGCCAACATAACAACTTGATCCGCTATAAGCTGGCTGCAGGATATTCCCGTTCATGGCTTTTACAACATTCAATGTGTTTTTTTTTTTTTTTTTTTTTGAAGTGACAGCATTGTTGTTATACAATATACCTGCGATAAAGCCAATTCCTAGAGAGAATGTGAGGGTACAAATTATTCATTGTCCTGCAGGCACAATGCAGAACAGTGACAACATTAACAACTGTATCACTGATGTCAGCTTTGAGGGATTATAGCAATCTGTAACGTTTCCTGCACTCGTACATAAATGAGAAGAGATGGGGCTGCTGGGAAACATGCAAATGTTGCTGCGTACACTCTGAGCTCAGACATTCTCAATCACATGTCTTGATTTTCGCAATGATAGGTAAGTCCCTTGTTTGTGCTTATCTATTGTGTGAAATGGGATTTACAAAGGCAATCAGTTTTAATGTTTATGTCTACGCGTCAGGAAAAATATCAGAACTACCATTTGCTG
This sequence comes from Labrus bergylta, assembly GCF_963930695.1. Lineage (NCBI taxonomy): Eukaryota > Metazoa > Chordata > Actinopteri > Labriformes > Labridae > Labrus > Labrus bergylta. Next base: position 11,501,132 of record NC_089199.1, on the reverse strand, counting down.
CCAGTAACAACAATTTGAATTTAACATTAGTGAAATAAATGAGAAGCTCACGGAAAGAAACCCTTTCTATAACAGAAAGAAAAGTCTTCGTATCTTGTTAATGTCATTTGTCTTCAGATGAAGTGCTTGAGGCCACCATTGGGGGACAAATGGAGCTCATAAATCATTTCGTCTCTTTAAGCAACAAAGCCCTCCAAGTTCATGATATACCAAGCTTTTAAGTAGCAAATCATGTCAGATAAAATGGCTCCGCATGTACATCTTGATGTTTTATGTTTGAAGGATTTCATTTACTTAAATGCCCTCATTTATCTCCCTCTTCTGTGATATGCATCTAAATGCCTCTCACGTTGAGTGGAAGCTGAGAGAGCCCGTCTCAACCCGACACACTCTCACCTCCCAGGAGAAAGTATACTGACGACAACACGGCCATTTGGGGCAGCCAGTCCCTGAATGCAGTGTAGGTGTGAGAGCACAGAGACAAGTGTTGTAAAGTGTGTGTGTCTTAATGGGAGTCTAATAATCCTCAAGTGAAGTGGTGCATCTGCATGATATTAGGAGGGGGCTTGTTTCTTGAGAAATGATTTAATGTCAGAGAGCAATAATTCTGGCTCTAAAGCTTTTTGTGATGCAAAGTTTTTTTCCCACAGTAATGCATTTGTATCACAGTTGATGAAGCTGTAATTTTCTCTTTGAAGAGAAGTCTTGGTGATGCTTTAACTGAGATCATACTAAAGCGGTAAAGGATCAATTTCATTCTTAGTCTCTTTCTAAGCTCTCAACTATATTTAATTTCTAGTTACTCAAAAGTACAGTTTTACACTTTGAAGGGCTTCAATCTCAACAAAACCTGCTTAATCCTTTTAATATATACTTCGATTCAACCTTATATAAAGAACAACAAAAAAGGTTTCACTTTTTGTGAATTTACATAATCCAATGGAAGGAGGTTGTGTATTTTTATGTTGTCTGTCGACTTCCTGATTCTCATAGCCACCATTTTTCACCATCATCATTACCCCTTTATTAGGATTGTTTATTAAAATAAGTTGGAAATATATTGATGCTCACTTCAGGCACTTCTGTTCAACCTTCCTCTGACAATGCCCAGTCTTGCTTTGAGAGAGTCCTTGAAAAAGAGTCCTGGGAGTCTTTTAGAGTTGTTCCTTTCTTGATCCCTACTATAGAAATTCCAGACAGAAGTCTGTTTGCAGTTCTTTTTTCTTTTAACAACCCCAAATTGTCAACTCCCTGACGCTTTTTTATCTCTCCACATGTTCTTTTAAGCTCTCCTCTGCTTGTCAGTTTCACCAACTTCATTCAAATCAGGAGGAGGCACATGTCACCCTGACGCAGCCCACCCTCAATCACAGATCAGATTGGGTGGTCCTATCAGGGCCTGCCCAAAAGGGACTCGACAAGGCGACAGCGAATGATTGCTGTTTGCAGGGACTGATTGATGGCTTCACATTGAAGGGCAATGCAAAGAGGTCTAGGTGGGGAGTGAGCACATTAACTTCCCCTTGCCCCTGCAAAACTAAACTAAACTTCACAGGCGATCTGATGCAGATAGGTAGTTAAAGGTTTTGCCACATTGGTTTGACAAATTTTCATAATAACTCTATAATAGGGGTACATATCTAGTGTACAAGAGGCATCTCAGCCAAATATGAGACCCTTTACATCAAGTGTGCTTTAGATATAGATTTTCCAGTTGTACAAATTTGGTCAGTTATATAACCCTCTACAGTACATCTTGACCTGATCTCATGTGACTGTCTTTATGTTGATTTCATGCACAGGGAAAATACAAATACTTGAAACTGTAAAACCAAAGCTGCATCAATGTGTCATGTTAATGAGTTCAAATCTGTAAGATTGCACTCTGATTAGATTTAGATGTGGGATTACTCTTCATCTGTGTACATGTTGGGACATCAAAAGATTTATAGGATTGCACTCTCTAAACTGTAGGCCTGGATCATATACAAACTTTAAAATGCCCATCTGCTCTCAGCGCTCTGGCCTCGTATTGAAGCTTAAAAGCAAATGTTGGTCTCACCACTTTCAGGACGGAAAAAGCTCAACAACTATTGGATGGATTGCAGTGACATTTTGTACCAATAACTCTGGTGCCCAAAGGATGAATTTTAATGACTTTGGTAATCCTCAGATGTTTGACATTTCCCCCAAGTACAAGCATGGGGTTCAGTTGTGTGGTTCTGAGTGTAATATCTCACAAGGGTCACATTATGTCGTTTCTTTCTCACAGCCATCACTTTCATGGATTTGTCCAATTCTGTTCAGTTATGCTACATATCATGTAGCATCAGGTCTCAGGGACCATTGATGAAAATGTTATGATAGTCACAGTGTGCTGTAAGCCAGTTTTACAGCGCTCATCAACCAGGTTCATGGAGAGCATCAGTTGTATGAAATGTTCTTAGATCATCTCACACAAGTTAAGACTCCCACTGCTTCACAATGCTTTCCTGACGTGAACCTAATCACCTTCCTAGATCATCTAACTGTATATGCAGTGACTTTTAGGGAGGGAGGAGATTGTGTTACAGAGCCAGAAAACGCAGCCACCTTCATGTTGTGTTTGTGTCAGGCTGTGCGTGCCACCTCGGCAGCTGTTTATTCATAAATCAACCGCGGAAACCTGATGAGGCCTTAAAGTACACAGTGTTTGGGCATATTTGACTAATCAGTGACCATGAATCCACTTAAAGTGGATGTGTTGATTCCTGTGTGTCCAGTGTTGTTAACAATGCAGTCAATGGAGACCAACGCTGTTTACTTCCATGCACATAAATAAATGTTGTTCCACTTTACATGTCTGACATGCAAAATAAACTGTTGACATGAGCCATGTCAGCAGTTTAGAGCGTGTAGACCTGATACTACAATGTTAGTATATTCATGTGGGTCCATCTGAGAGCTTGTTTTTTGTTACACTGCGTTCGTCTGAAATCCTAGAAGGTGTTTGATATGCTGTTCTGCATGTGGCCCCGGACCATTATAAGACCTTGGCATATCAGATGGTTCAACAATGGCATGCTATCCCTCTGGCCTCAACTTCTATTCGAATATCATCTGTCAGGCGGTACAAGAGGAGACCTGCTCCAACAAAAAAAAACGCCCTATAGCATCTGAAATTACACAGCAATTTATATGTCATCTGTAAAGGCTCTGAATCCACTCTGTATCCTGTGACAGCCATTAATTATCAGTGCTTTTTGTCTCTTTCCTCCTCTGCTTTAGAAACCTACCTGAATTCCCTTGGTGTTTCATCACAATACGAGCTTTGATATTAGAGACTGTGCTGATAAAGGTGGACTACATTACACTATAGGTGCTGATGTGATTTCACAGACTCTTTCTGAGAGGCATAAAAAGCAGTTATCTGACCCGTTTGAAAGCGTCTGGTAATAAGTTATGTGATGGATGTAGTAGCCTTATGGTGAAATTAATTGTTCCTTTAACTCGAGCTGTAAGTTATTATGTCTCGTACACATTCCCTGAGATTTTATGCCTTAAAGGGAAACAGGTAATTTACAGGTCAAATGAAAAAGTAACAGGGGATTAAGTTTCCCCGTGCATTCGGTGCCAAACACAACAACGTACAGCCAAAGATGTGTCAAAAAAAGCATACACCTAGAGCAGGGACTGTATGCTTTATGAATGCAGGAAACATGTGAAGACATGTGTCCATACATTTAACATAAAACAGAAACATTTAAAAGTTTAACAACTGTACAAAGCCACCCTAATTAATTCAGCTACATGACTCAGTCTTGTGTTTACCAGGCTGTTTTATTTCATGACTACATGTATATGAGAATCAGTGTAAGGCCTGCTTTGAAGCCTTTCATTTAACTCCAATCTAAAGGTCACATTACCATATTCCATGTCATGGTTATAAAAGACTTTCTCAGAGATTGTTTTCTTTTAACATTTCTCTGCATAAAATAAAAGCTGTCATCTGTGTGAGCTAAGCTTTTGCATACTGTAAAAAAGAAAAAAAAGAAAAAAAGATACGCCTCAAACAGTGTATAATCTCTATGTTAAATCAAAATACAAGATCATGTGCCCTATATGGTCCAATGTGAAACAAGAAAAGAAAAGAAAATCCAATTTCCAAGAGACAGGGCCTTAAATTGGGATGGCCTTTTTTTGAAGTTATGCAGAATGTGAAACAAGAAGGAAAATCCAATTTCAATATCTATCATATTCTATCACCTAAAGAGAAACAAAAAAAGATTCTTTAAATCCACTGCTTGTACCTGCACTCTTACACGAAGGAGTATTAGGGCAACATTAACGGGGGCAAAATCTGAGATTTCGAGATTAAAGGAATACATTTACGAGTATGAGTACGAATTTATGAGAATAAAGTTGAAAATGTACAAGATTAAAGTCATAAAGTTTCTAGAATAATATTGTTAATTTGCTAGAATAAAGTTGTACATTTTTGAGAATAAGCTAGTTATTTTAGTATATAGTTAGTCCTTCATCAGAAGAGCAGCAGCCGCCTGTACAAAAATGGGGAACGTGGAGCATCTTTTGAAGTTATACTTTAGGTTTCACAAATAAGGAAATACTTCATCTTTTGGCACATAGCATCACATTGTCATAAGTATGAGGACCCGGAAAAGATACTGCAAGAAACTGGGGCTTTTTGGAAGAAATAATCACACTGAGTTGGAGGAAAATGTCTCTTTTTTAAGGCAGAGGAAATGGCTTTGAGGGTTCTACTTTCATCATTTTTGCTCAGGCGGATGGCTGCATTTCTTTTTTTTTTTTTTAAAGATTTATTTTTGGGCTTTTTTGTGCCTTTAATGCAGAGACTGGACAGTGGATAGAGTCGGAAACCAGGGAGAGAGAACAGGGAATGACATGTGGAAGGAGGCCACGGGTGGAGGTGAACTTGGGCCTCAATACATGGGGCGCGCGCCCTAACCATTGCGCCACCAGCGCGCCCCAGGATGGCTGCATTTCTGATACAACCTTTCAGAATAAAAACATTTAACCATAGCCTCATTTAAACCAATTTAATATCATGAATTTACGACTTTAATCTTAATTTTAGATTTTTTAATTTTAAATTTAACGTTGTACTCTTAATTCCTGTCCTGTCAAAGGGTCATGTGTTTTTGTATTGAGTGCTCTTAAACTTATTTTCATGTCAAACACATCAGTGTTGTAGGCGCTGGAACATTGAAACACTCAAGTTGCAGTTTTTGAATGTGTGCTTGTTGGTCAGGAGGAAGCTCACTCCTTCATGGTTCACTGAACATAATCAGTCTTCTACTTCACTTCACTACTGACTGGAGGTGACATTGAAAGCACTGCGTTAAACACAGACATCTATCCTGCTATGTGAAATAAACATGTTAGCAGTCCAACAGACTGTAGTACATAGTATTTGAAATAACTGAAGGCCCCATTATAAACATAACCACCACACTGACCTCTGTTTTAATAGTGTACATTTGGTCTTTTCCTTCAGTATTGAGTTTTTCCAATAACAACTGTTCATTGTGTGGTCTGAGGTTTATGCTGAGAAACTAGGGCATTGTTATTGGACAGACGCACTCCTGTTGAATATTTACAAATGTAACTTTTCATGAAATTCCATTCAGGTCTATTAAACTGGTGTGACAGCAGAAATCGTGTATGCAGATTTTCAGACTCAAAATAGAGATCCAATTGGCAGGACTGTTCTAAGTTTTTTTTTTTTACGTTTTCATGCAAAGAGACAAATAAAAAAGCTGCTGCTTTCTTCTTGTCCAGCCACTTGAACCTGAGGCTTATGAGAAATATTTCCCCAAAGAGAAGATAATTGTATAAATCAGGCTGCTTTACTTCCTGCTGGAAGGATAATCCTCAGGTCAGTTCAATGACATTTTGCCTTGGAACCTGACACAATAGCTTAAGACAAATATAATCAGCACACAGGAATTATAAGCAATTAGGAATATCTCTATCTCTTATCCTGCTCAATAGTCTGTCTGGAGCTTGAACCGCAGCAGGATGCTGAGGCCTGTGAGATCCACATGGCCTGTGAGTGAACTTTAAGCTGACACACATCCACCTCTTACCGGTGCCCAAACAGAAGTAGTAGAAAAGATACATGACTATTTCCTGTAAAGTTTCACTTACTGATAAGAATCACAAGAATTGTCCCAGTTTGATAATGAGTTAAATCAAAGCTTGGTTCAGCAACTGAATTCCATATACACGTCTTGAATTGTCTGAATCTGTATTCATTTATATGTATATCCTTTGAACACTTTTTTCCTCTTTTATTCAGTTTTCTTCTATCCTTTCACTTCCTATGCTGAAAATAGAAGCGTCCAAATTATATCACTCCACCGCTTCAAACTCACTCAACATCTCTGATTTGTCTGCAGACTAAAGGCTTAATCTCCTGCATACTTTGAATCAGCACATCTGTCCAGTGACAGTCTCTTCTCAACATCTGACATCCTGCAGCTGTTGTCATGGGAAGCTCTTCCTGCTAGGAGTGAGCTTTGTCTGCACTGTAGCAGTCAGGGTTTAAACATGCAAACACAGTAACAAGTCCTCCAACATACATGAACAATACACAGTGTGAAGATATTAAGATGTTAGATCATGAGAGCCTGTTACTGTAATATTTGTGATGTGTAATGAGAAACTGACAGCAACAAGAATTTGACAATTATCTGAAAACTAGGGGTGGGACTAAATATGGATAAGTTATATATACTCATCCTGACTATTGCAATAAAATTATATATTACACATTTGCTGGAGTGAAATATCTATATTCTACTTTTAAAATTTGGCACTATAAAAAGATGTTACTTCCATTTTGACTCTGATGTCACCGCTTCATGAATCCTCATGGTGGCTTGAATGAATGGAAGGGAAGTTAATAAAGAGGTATACATTGGGATTAAAGAAAAGGAAGACGTTCTGATAATGAAGGACATCTGTGAAAAGAAGTTGTGTTTTATTTTTAACAAAACCACACACATCTACTTACTATTTTTATTTCTGACCTGATCAGTATTACATGTTAAAATTAATGTCTTGAGCCCACCAGAAGGGATATTTTACTGTGTATGAAATTAAGATTTTGATAAGTAAATAAAATGACATGTTACTAATTTATCCTCTTTTGTAAGTCAGCCCAACTATGCCAATGAGTCCTGTGCTGGCATACAGTATGGAACCGTGCTAACGTATCTCTTAGTTATATAAAGCATATGTTACAGTATTATAATTTTACAAAAGAGATGGAAATTGTGTTTTTTGTTTTCATGATCTATTTCCATCTCTAAAGCCAGCACCAGCAGCTGAGTCATATTGGTCCATCCTGTCACTAACTGAGGTTTCCATTTCTTTAGTGTTCATCCAGATTCTCTCTGAGAGGGAGTGCTTGAATCTCCAGCTGATCGTTAATCTTCTTTCTTACACTGGTTAACAGAAAAACACACTATTTCCTCTAACTTGGACAGATGTTGAAGTTCATCTTTATTTTTGTATGTCTTGCTGCTTTCGCTCCATATTTTTGATCCCCAAACTAATTAAACACTAAATGCATATAAGGGTCATCTTATTGAGACCGGCCTCTGTTGTTGAAATAATACGTTAGTAAAAGAGATTGGGCCTTAAATTGGGATGGGCTTTTATTTGAAGTTATGCAGAATGTGATCACATAAAGAAGTTACTTCATTATTTTACGGCATGCTTCTGTGTTTGAGATTTGACACATTGTAGGTAGAATACTACAACAAATAGTGTAAACTATCAAGTGAATCATATTTATTGTCCAAGAAAAAAAAGCCTTTTTCAATAACATAACATGCCTTAATTGATGGTAGATCATGTCCCTCTGTCAGAAATCTCTCTGAGCTGAACCTTTGGCAGTTTGATGAGCCCCCTGAGTGTACTGCTACTCTCAAGCCCTGCATGAGACGGGGGCCTCATCTGGACCACATCTGGACCTCATCAGGCCTCACAACCAGCAGAGGGAAAGGTGTGAAGCAGCCTCACACCAAGCACAAGGGTGCTCTGCAGAGGAAATTAAGGAAACAAAGGTGTGACGCCTGGGTGAGCCTCAGGTCTCACTTCATTTTCAATCTAAGTTTGTCCAGATGAGCGCATGGACATCTGAAAGCCACAGACGTTGCAGTGAAATAAAAGCTGCGAGGACACTGGGTTACAGCATGAAACCAGATAGGACTGACTTTAACTCAGTGCTGGTCTTCTTTGCATTTAATGAATTTAGACTCCAAAAGACCATTTCAGACAGCAGACCCTATCATTTGACATTAATACAGATCAAATTTGACAAATTCCACAGCCTTTTTCTGTTAGCTTAGGTCATATAATACTTCCCATATTTCAAAGTTAGACTCTACTCTCCATAGAAAGGTAAACTAGTACAAGACGGAGAGAGGGTATCATGACTACTGGATCTACTTAATAGGACAGCTATGAAAGCTCTTCTTTCATGTAGTGATATCATCCATGCCGCACTGCAAATGGACTTTGGATCCAGTGACCGCTAATCCAAAAATTGCATCGTGAAACCATGATCAGAGAGTGCTGGTACATAACCTTACAGAGAACGTCCTATAAACACTGCCACTCACTCAGTACTTGGGCCACAGCTAAGTTCTCCTCCTACTGAGATGAAGACTAAAGAAAAGTTTGAGCTTGAAACTAAGATTCTAACCCTAACCCTTTTTGCAGAACGGAGACAGTTTTACTTGAATGAAAGGCACTACTTCCTGTATAATGTAGCTGACTTTACTCTCCCCAGCGGGACGCTTGTCTGCCACTTGGCCGTGTCGAAGCTGTTCCTGTTTAGCGAGTTGACGGTATATTTGACACAAGTCTTGCTCCAACTTCCTCTCAGCCATAACAGACCCGAGGGCAGAGCAGGAGGCAGCGGCACATTCTGAAGGTTAACTCTGCTAATGAAGCCAGGCTGGCCAGCGGGACCCCTTGGGGATATTTTTGTAGCAAAGTCATCCACATGCCACTCTGCAGGAGAGCCCGGACTAAGAGGGTCATCGTGCTTGTTACCAAAGTCCCCGCAGCACCGCAGACAGCCCCAATGCAAAAGCACTGTCAATGAGAAACGAGCTCTCTCGATCAGTTTTTCCCTGAGAACGCTAATCAAAACAAAACAGACTTAGTTTCCATCGAGTCATTTTTATAAAAGCCGTTCCAGTCGTGTTCTAAACTGTTTGTCAGTATCGTATGTATCATGTTTTGAGGTTATGCAGCATTTCAATGAAGATATATGATGTTTATATGGAATGAGCAATTCAAATCCATAAATCCATGTAACTGTATAGCTGCACTGTTCCATCAAACATTGTAGTGGACTTGTAAGCCATTTTACAGTCATTTCACCAAAATTCAGCCTGATGATTTTAGCATCTTTCCAAATACAAATTTTGTAGCTTTGAAAAATATTTGGTAGCACAGCTATATTTTACAAGAAATTAGACATGCATGATGACATGACATGAGATGATTTAAATGTGACCAAATTGTATTGAAGCAATCTATTCTAAAGAATTGAATTCAAAATTTTTATCGCCATCTTAACCTTGTCATCAGAATTCCGATAATTGCACTTGATATGAGAAACAGCCGCATCCAACTAAGAGTTAAGTGTTTTATTTCACATTCTGGTCTGTTTTCATGCACAGGAAAAAGAAAGTGAGAGAATGTGGGGGATACACGGACTGGAGTCAAAGGGTCAGGGCAGGAGTGTGGTTTTACTCCCCATACTGGGCTAGCCTCATTTAGGTCCGGCTAATGTAGTGTGACTGGAGGCTTATTGTGATGAGGTGTTACAGGATGAGAGTTTAAACTGATTCAGCAAATGAGACAAAGCGCTCATTGATACAGTATGATTATCAAACGCTATTATCAAAAGATTTGTAGCAAGACTTTAGTTACCATGACTATTCTCACTACTTTCGTGCTTTCATGTTGTAACAGACTAAATTAGAACTCTCTACACCTTTTTGACTCACAGAGAAGCCGCTAACACGTTTCAGAAGTTTAGCTGAAGTGTCCTTTACAGATGAACCCGGACAGACAGATCATGCTAATGAGGTGTCAGTCCAGACTAGGTGATGTGCTGAACTTCCCATTAGCTATGATAACGTCGCCCTTTGGTCCTTTCCTGTTTAGATTTCCCCTGATACAAACACCCATTTTATTCTGTGCATGCGTGTGGGAGAGATCCGCTGCTCTCCTAGTGACTGATTTGTTTCCACATCTGGACGTACACTGGATGTGGAGGAACTTATGGCGTGTACATGTACAGCTGTCTAAAACAGAAATGTTCTGTACATGTTAAATCTGTCAGCACTCTGAGGCAGGTGTGTGCTAGCTTGCATGTGTTGGCAGTATTTGAGCATTTTTAGGCTTGCGTGTGAACAAGCTTGTTTACCTGTGTATACACAGAGAGAGAGAGCGGAAAATGATTTGATGATAGAGAAGAGGGGGATGTGCTGTGTTTTTAAAGGTCAGTCAGGTATATATGGGCAACAAACTACAGTGAGGATTGTCGGCACAGAAGCAAAATAGATGAAAATGAAAACACAAAAAGGCTACAGCGACAAAAAATATCCCCCATGATAAAGTATCAAAAATCCAAATAAGAAAATAAGAATAAACAGCTTTCCTACCTGTTTGAAGTGAATTCAGCCTCGACCAGTTGATCAAACACTTGAAGAACAGCATCCACATCACCTCAGAAATAACTGGTGTTCATCAGTGTATTTCCTCTCATTCTTTTGTCAGTCAGTCTTTGTATTCCAGAGATACATTTTTAATTGATGTAAACAGCTCACAGGACTGTAAACGACTCTGTTAGTGGACACAGGCATCATCAGGAAAAAAAAACATTTGAGTGTTTATGTTTACTTCGATGCGATGATAGATTCCTTCCAGAACTTTTGGACAATTTGGCTCCTGGGCATGTTGCTGGTGGTTTCTGCTCTTCTCAGAGGTTTCATGGCTAAAGACAGTTCATGTTTCCAAAAGTTTCCAGAAACATTTTAATTGTTTTTGTTTTAGTAAATTCTTGGCTACTTATTGGCTTCTATGAGGTGAGTCTAATGATAAAAAGCCTCACAAAGAGCATCCAAAACAAGTAATATAACTTACCTTTGACCTAAAGCCAGTGTCGTTAACATCAGTCACCAGATATTAATTACATGTGCCCAACTATGTTAGTCGGTAGAAGCAGTCAAAGAATAAAAAATCAAGATTATTTGATAAAAGTTTAAAGACAGTATCCTCTGTTGTCATTGGGCCCAATGTAATGTACACATAGTGCATACAGGATTACGGCCGTCATCCCCACTGATCTAAAGATTGAGCGAGCAGAGTCAAAAGAACTAATAAAGTTTAAAAACTGAATAAAACTCTAGTAAATATCCATGAGATAAGTGTGCCATCCATTTGTAGGAGATTGAAAACATTTTAAATTTCATTAGCGGTGTAACACTGTTGGTTTTTGCTGCTATGCATGAAATGAGTGCCAACAGACGGTGGGGAATTGTCTCAATGCACAATCATCTTTGAGGTAAGCAAACACATTTTAGAGCCTATTGTTGGTAGAAGGTAAGAAATACAGCCCTTGACATATTACAGGGGATGCAAAGTAAATGGCTGTTCCCACCAGAGCCTCATTTGACTGATTCGGCTATCTGCTTCACTCAGCTTTTTGAAGATATCAATATATAACATAAATTCTACTTTTTAACTTAAACCTAAAAGTGGGTATATGATTCAATGTCAAAAATTAGTTAGGCTATAGTCATGACAAATCACACAAGAGATAAATTACTGATTAAATTTGTCAGAAGTTGTTGTGATCAGGCAAAGTACAAGATCCCTCAGAATGCATAGGGATTGAGAGTTTGGGGAAATTCTTGCAATTGCAACATTGCAACCACCAGTGTGATTTCAATTCTTTGCTAGTTAGATGAGTATGTATCATCTGCCTGATTATTTCTCTGACTGTGATTTAGGATTTATTTTTGATCCTTTTCAAACAATAGGATTTGACTTTGTATTCGGCCTCACCCCTAATAATTCATTCCACCAAAGCAAGGTTCTGTCACGTTGCTTTTAGACCCATGACAAAAGATGAAAAAGACTTTTCAGAGGATTTAACCCCAGTTCATGTCTCTGATGCAGGAGGTGGGGGGTTGGGCTGAAGCTTGAAATGGAAACTAATCCACTGTGAAATGGGCCTTGAGGCCAATCCATTGGACCTGTCCAAAAGGAAAACATATCACACACAGAGACCAATCTGATGTCATCAGGATCTGGGGGAGAGAAACCTGACATGTTGTTCCCTCAAGTGGCTGTTGACAGCACTTAAATTTATTGTCCCCTCATTATTTTTGTTCCATGATGAGGTATCAACAATCTCAATAAGGGAGTCAGAATAACAGCCCAGCACTCATAAATAATGCAACTGCTTGACTGGATACAGACTGAAAGGAGGCTCCACAGGCTACAAACCCAAAGTGAGCTCCCAAAGAGACCTGCAGAATGAGCTTTGGGAGGTTAAAAGGCCTGTCAACAATATAAACAACATCCTGCGTGAAGAAAGAGGGGCCCTTTGGTGTTTTAATCTCGTTTCTTTTCCCCCTCTTGCTTTGCTTCTTTGCAGTTTTTCGCAGAAATGTGAGGCGCTTTAACTCACTCCCCGAAAAACAAAAAGCGCTGTCTCCTGTTGCTGAATTCTTCTTCCACACCCAGTCCTAATCCGCATCTGAAGTGACTCTCCAAAGAGCTTTAGGCACCTCAGAGGTCGCGGGCACAATTGTTTAACCTGACACGGACTCAACAACCAGAGGCCAATGCAGCCTGAAATAGCCGGGTCGAAAACTAAAGATGTTAATTCACAATGAAGGAGAACCACTTGAAATGTTAAGTCACATCAGATGACTTCATTACATCATGTGTACTCGTTAGAATCTATCAAAATCTTTGATTCTCAACATTTATACCCAACCCACAATTGAATTATCCTTCAATGCACAAGAAATCACATATTAACACGTGTTGTCTCTGTTTTTAATGTGCACATCTGGATTTATTACAGGAAGAAGCCTATTATTGCTTCTGTGTGTCATGCTCTTCTTCCTGTTACCCAACATGTGCATTAGCTTGATCTTCACATGTGATATTGACCGCTTTTTTTCCCTGAGTAATGATGAATTTATGGGACAGTGAACCCCTCTCTGAGGTTGCCCAGCTTGTCAGGTTTCTGATGTATGAAGAGAAGCAAACTCATATCCCACTCAATGAAGTTGAATAATTGATGCTTGTAGACCTCATTACTCCATCCAGGGCTTGTGGACCCTCCAACCTTGAGATTGTTTATTGCCATTATGGCAGTCAAAGTTTATAATTGCGTTAGTTAATTCAGCTGCTTGTTTGCACTGAGGACATATTTACTGTATTTTGGCAAGGTGATAAGATATAACCTCACTTTATAATCAAGACTTGTCAAATTATTTTCATATTAAGGTCTCAATCTCTTTTGTAAATCAGTCAATTATTATTGATTATTGTTTGAAACCAAATGAATCACTTTACAAGTTGAGTGTTTCCTTGCTTTGACAGCTATTATTTTAGAATTAGATCATCAGATAAGATTAGATAAGAAGACTGTATAAAAGTACATAAAATTAATAGATTATACAACATGAATGCATGGACTCAAACCTTCCTTTGATAAATTAAGAGGTCTAGATCATGTCAAGCGAACATTTTAAACGGGCACTCCAGTGGCTTACTATTGAACTCCAAAGTTCAGGAAGTTGCAAGACATAGTCAGCACATTTACATGAACAGTTAAGTCGAGATACAGATATGGCTCAATATGGCTGTGCTAGAAACTTGATTTTCAAAGTACTATCGTGCAGCTTGTTCAGAAGATGTGTAATATTACCTTTATTGATCCCAACATGTTAGAGTGATTTTACATACACTATAAACACATAATGTAAAAAGAAAATTCCAGACTTTAAAACACTTAATTCCTAGCCTCGGAAACATTCAAACTACCTGTGCCCATGGGCTGAAAAGTACTCTCAGTGACAAGTCAACTTTTATTTTTTAAGGATTTTTGGGGGGTGACAAGGATGAGTTAGTGGGGGCGATGACATGTGGTAAATGGCCATGAGTGGGAATTGTACCCACAGCTACTGCACTGAGGTTGACTATAACCTCAGTACACAGAATTCGCTGGTTGTCCCTTTAAATACCATTTAGAGCAATGTTCTAGGCCTTATGAGATCACATATGAAGTGTTTTGGCAGACAGACGGACAGCTGTCACACATGGGTACATACTTAAGTCAAGGAGGGTGGCTCCCTCACAGTAGGGGACTCCCTGGACCCACAGCTTCCTTTTAGTTGTGGCAGACTGTCCCTTGAGAGCCTCATTAGCAACACAGTGATGACTGAGGCTGAGTGAGAGTTGTGTGGTGAAGGTCCACTGGGGGCCTCTTGGAGGGTGACCATACCAGTGGGTCGGTCTGGGTAAGAGGAGGTGACAGTGGACTTTAAAGAGCAGAGGATACAGTGGGTGCAGAGAATCTCTCCCGCGGCCCTTTTAGTCCAGATCAGGTGTCAACACCGCATGCCAGAGTTTATATAGCACCAGGCAACAAGTTGTGAGGAAATCTGATCCTGGTAGAGGCGGCGGGTTGGCTTTCCTCACACTCAAGATGCCCTGTGGCCAGCCACCAAGCCACGGTTTCCCCACTACTTGGGGGTGTGCATTACCTCTTCAACAGTACTAAACCATCCCTCCCTCACCTCTTGCCCCCCCCCCCCCCCCCCCCCCCCAAGTGTGAAGCCTGTCCAGCAATTCTCCAGTTTCACAGACACCGCCAGTAAAGCCCTCTGACGACAGCCCCGTCGGCGTTGTCTGAAGAGGATCGTCTGACGTGAGCCGCTCCCTGGAGCTGGTGTGTGTGGCATGCCCCGGAGAAAGAAGAGGATGACATCGCCCGCTTCTAAGAGGAGGACACCGCTACTTTTGTGCATGCAAGACTATCTCTGCTCATGTTCTTTGGCTGTGTGTAGCAAGCTCCTTTAGTCAGATTGAACTTGTATCTCATCCCTCTTACACCTATCTGTCTCCCTCCTATCGATGTCGCTCAGGTCAGAGCAGGCATGGTTTATCTCTCCAGATGAATGGGGAGGATAAAACGTATCTGCATTTCTGGTTGGATGGATGTATATGGGGAACATAATAAGAAACACTTGACTTTTGATCCTCTTGACAGTAACTCATCTTTTCTCTAAATGCCACTCTCAATCTATCTGATTTGACCTTTAGACAGAGAAGTGCAAATGAACACAGATTACATTGCTCAAGATGGGCACATCGATCATCTAAAAATAAAGGAGGCAGGATTTCAAATCAAAAAAAGAGACTTATGGGGCTCCTCCTCATGGGAATAAATCTGTTTTATTGGTAAAGCTGCATTTAGTCTGATGACCTCTCCATAAAGATTGTTTGTGGTTCAAAAAGGGAAAGGTCTGACAGAAATGGTTGTAAGATACAGGCAACACTTGAACTTCTTGATGTAGTGTAGTCAAGGCTCATTCAGTTTTTTTAAAGGCGTGTGTGTTATGTAATTAGTTGTACCAGGCACCCAAAGGCAACCTTCAACCCCACAAATTTTAACAAGAGGACACTGAGGATGTGAAGTTATGGATTATTTACGGTTTAATCTAATGAAAAATGCTTCCACAGATGCCGTTTATAGATCTGAGGAGCCTTCTCTGCTCTTGTAAACAATCTTCTCATGTATGACAGCGTCTCTGACAGAAAGCCCGGTAAACACTCTTTCAAGTCATCCAAAACAAATGATCCTCATTTGGAGTTATAGCCCCAGATGTTGTAAACATTGCTGTAAAAAGGTTTACACATTGAGGTGAGAGTAATTGGTTTATGCAGTCTGAGGCTGCTTATGTGGGCCTCTGAATATATCAGATACCAAAACCTCACAGTCACTCTGCAGATTATATTTTCACCTCACAAAATATTTGGTTCGACTCCTGTGGTGACCTTCATACTGCTTACAGTTTTTTTCATCTGGCTTACATGGCTGGCCTCCACTCAAAGGGCCAATACAACTTTTAATAGCTGTTTCAAAAATCTTGAAAAGGTCAACATTTTTAAGAACACTTGCTTTCTCAAGATTAAGATGAGAATGTCAGTGCCACTCTTATATCATCAGCATGTTAAGCTTTGGATAAAGACCACAAATGGACAAAAATGACTATAATCTCTGAACTAAGACTTGAATGTAACTTTCCAAGTCTCCTCAAGCTGACAGACTAGCTGAGAGGAGCGTGTTCAGACTGCTGTCACAGTCGTGCTCCAGGGACAGACTTAAGAACTCCTTCGCCCAAATGGCCATACAATTGTATAACATCTCTCTGTTATGGCAGGGGGACGCACACAGGGATCTAATCCTGGACTAAAAGCATTTTCAGCTGCACAGCTGTTTTAAAGAGACAGCCTCTTGTTGGACATTTTCATGCTGATCTTCATAAATAATACATTAGCACAATTGCAACTTCAAGTATGCACGGACTCATTATAAATAAACACTACCTCCATTCAGACACTGCTGTACCTTACCATATAAATGCTACTGTGCTGTATAACATAGGCCTCCTCTTATTTGTACAGGTCTAATTTGAATCTGTGAATTAAATTTCAAGCATACGGTTTGTCTTCTCATTCCTGTATGGGTTCATTTACATTGTATTGGTATAGGTCTAACTATTAATGGTACAGGTTAAATTTCGATCTGTGCAGGGTTTTCTTTTACAGTTTTGTGTGGGTTAATACATACGGGAGGGGGGCAACATTTAATACAATTCTATCATATGTTATCCACTTTGCATAACTTAGAAAGGAAAAGACCTAATGTACTTAGTTTGTTGAAGATGGGTTGTACAATTTATTCAACGTCAGCAAATATACCAAAAAGCATATGGAATTATGCAAAGTCATTTTTGACTTTCTGGAAATTAGAAAAAACTACATCCATGTCCTTGTGTTTATTACTTTTCCAATAGTCAAGAGAATGGGCATGCTAACAAATCTTCAGTCTGACATTACACATATAATGTGTATCTCACCCACACACCTGTGTTTTTTTTTTGTTACTAACGTAAAAAATAAACGTGTTTTCTGATTAAAAAGTACTTACTTCTGATAATAGCAAACTTACCCATTAGTTCCTTGAATGGCAACAGCCTGATCTTGAGCAGAATCTGTTTGGATAAGAGGCATCCAATGTTGTCCATTGTGAAGCTATAGTTGAACACTTGGATTGAGCAGTCGATTAGGGATTGTGTTAGCTCTGAACAATACCAAGATAGTAGTTTCTCAACATTCTGAAGTAATCGTCTCAAATAACTCTCAGCAAAAACCAAAGCCAACTTTTCTAATAACAACAAGTTCAGAGATGGGACCATGATGACAATTGCAAGAGATGTTGCCAAGGTAAGTCATAACCTGCATAGCGTGTCGTCTTGTCTCTGGACTTTACATTTGTGCTTGGATTCCACCCAACTCACTCAAAGATAAGAAGTCAGAGAAACAACAAAACCCAGATCAGATCTCCTCCCGTTTGTCAGTTTAGCCAGAATGGCCAACGATAAAGCAAGTCCATCAAGCCATAAAAAGAAACATCACTGAGCTGTTTCTCTGAAGGAGTCTGCTCTCTGATTCCCTAGTTACGGGTCTCAGTTAAGGGTCTACCTAAACAGATAGGAAGACAGACAGCTTAGGAGCCAGCAAAAGAAAAAACATGGACTACATTCATTGATTCTGCCATCAAATTGCAATATTTTCTTATTTTAAATCTAAATTTGGTGACTTTATGATTCAGCTTTTGAGCTTTCAGTTTCCCAGTGAGCAACTCTGTCAGCAAGAAAGAGCATTGCGTGAAATGAAATCTGGGTGCTCCGAATGTTATCCAGATGATCTAACTCAAATACCCCCATCCTCTCCATGCAACAACAAAGGGATGCTCTGCTGATAATCTGTATTCCGTGCATTGACAGTGAAAGGAAGGGAGGAAGGGTGGGCTAAAAGTGAGTTGAAAGCAGCAGGAACATCTTTAGTGGCTGTTGGGCTATGTTTTGGGGGGTAAAGTGACTTTTGTTTGAAGTGGGAGATAAGGAAGGCAGATCTGAATGAAAAATGATGAGAGTCCAGCAATACCCATGAAGCAAATAGCGTGCAAAGCTGTGGCAAAACAGCTGTGGCAAAACAGCTATGGCGTAGCCATCCAATCCGCGCTATGGTGACACAAAGCCTTAATCATAATCCAAATATAGTAGAGCAGATCAAATAAGACATTAGGGTGCTTTGTTTACCACTTCTGTGGGGGAACTAGATTCTACTTTAGGACTCCTTAAAATGCACTCAACATGGGTCATTGGGTAGGCTTTGATAGGGCTGTGAAATAAGTCGAGTAATGTATTTTCAAACAACATATATGGTAAGACAATATTGTTTATAAATGATATATAAAGTTTATGTGGCTTTAAAATTACATTAAAGGTTTTTTTCCGTAGAGCTGCAAGTTCACCTATTTCTGCTCTTATCTGTCCCTCTTCACCCTGTCCTGCCTCTATCCTTCTGAGTCAAAAAAAATGTATTTTGCAAATGGGTAGTTTTTTTTTCATGTGCATGTTGACATTGTGTGCAGCTGGCTGTAAAAAGTGCCTGACATTTGGCATTAAGCCCACGTGGATTTGACTTAAAAACTGACTTTGTTGTTGTGATTTCTTTGCAGGAATAAATATGGAGATATACTGTATATTGTGTATCGCCATTCAGCTAAAAACCTCGATATGATTTTTTTATCCATATTGTCCAGCCTTAGGCTGTGAATATTTTTTTCTGTACATGTCATCCATTGCCAAGGGACTATGGGCCCTAAATCGGTCACTCTTATTGAAGGCTGATCTACAGATAAGTGACATGTTTAGAGACTAGTGACAAAACTTACAAAAGTTACAATCATGTAGATTCTACCAATCGAAGATTATGCACTCAACATAGTCCTCATTTATAAAATAATAAACACAGATATGACACTCAGAGGAATGGTTCACCATGGAAAGAGTTACATGATCAGATCAGACCCTACTTTTACATCAGCACAGTACTGCCAGCATCTGATTAGCTTAGCTTAGCATTAAGGTTTGGAAAGCTATCCATGCTTAACACAGGGTTAACACAGATTTGTTAAACTATCTGCTCCAGTTTTTCTTCATTGAAAGTGAAGCTATTCTGTACTATAAGAGCCTGTGTCCACTGACAGCATTTGTGCACTGGCAGCGGCCGTTTTCAAAACAAAACCAATGTAGCTCAGCGTTATCAGTGCTCAGCGTCCTGTGTGCTAAAACACCCTCAGGCGTCAGTTGATTTTGGTTGCTGTGCTCACAGCGCTCTCAGTTGAAAACAGTTCAACTTTTAGAACAATGCCACGCTCATCAGTGTCACTTCTCACTCACTGAACAATCAAAATCAAAAATGGGAGGGACCTCTGATATCAGGTTAGCCAACAACAGTAGCTGGGGAGACGCTAGTCTGACCCATCTTTTCGAGGGTACAGTTTCTGCTGCTTTGGGTAGAGTTTGATGACTGAACCGCAGCAGCAGATGAGTTGATGTTTTTTTATTTTTTCAAGCAGAGTAATAATTATGTGCAAATAATAATAATATTAATGGGTTATTTGTCCAAGACAAATTTCCCTGTGGGGACAATAAAGTATATCTTATTGTATCGTAATAAATCATCTTTGAGGGCTTTTTGAGCGGATTTTATTACCACTAAAAAGTCAGGCAAGCCACTTCATGACCAGCCATTTGTTAAACTTAGCTGAGCAACTATTATCTCCAGCTTCATATTTATGGAGAAAATGCTTAAAAGCACAATCAGAAGATTCCTTCTGGATAAATTCAGGGAAATAAGGGAGGTCAAGAATACATTTCACAGTAATAGTTCCCCTAACATATTTTTACCAACTTTTTTTTACAGGCAATGTCAGGCCAAGTGGATGTGATTAAAGCTGTATCCAGAGGCAAGAAAATGCCATGATATAAAAAAAATGTATTTCTCAATGCTCTTAAATGGAAAGAAGACCTCAGAGGGATAAAAGAGGAAGAGGGTATTTGAGAAATAGCTGCGGGGTCGTGGGAAGTTTCTGTCATCAGAGTAGCTGAAGATGAAAGTTGTCATGAGAAGATGTAGTTACACTGTGCAGACACAGAACCAGAAATGTTCAAAAGCTTTCAGAGGAAGATTCTCAGACTTGAGATTCTTCTCTGAAACTTTTCGTGTTTCTGTTTTGATGAGAAACATTCTTACCTCATCTGAAAGAACTTATGACATGTGGGATCCATTTTATTTCCAACATGGCAGAGTCAAATAGCTCTTCACTCTTTCTTTGGTAGGTTTCCAGCTTGCGAGATATTTATGAACCTCTTTTTATGCTTTCATGGTTTTTTGTTCTAATCCAGCCAGTTTCAATTTATGTTTAACGTTTAAACTCCACTGCGGGACGTATTTTGTCAATTCTTTCAGAGAAGAAGAATGAAGGTTGTAGGCATTGTAGGGGGTTTTGGATAGTTGTGTGGGGTTACCAACTTTGATGAATTGATTAGGGTTTGTTTCCCATAACAGACATAAGATTCAGTTATTCATTTATTATATTAAAGACCTTAACCAAAACCAGGTTTTAACTGAACTTTCTTCATACCCTAGCCATAGTTTGTCATAAAGCTGACCTTTCATACACTTAACTTAAATGTGAAAAACATGTCACTTTATATCAGTTCTTTTCTAACTAATCTAATATCACAATATTTGAATGGTGTTGGCACTCCTGTCCAAAGAAGGTCATTTCATTGGTC
Organism: Labrus bergylta; assembly: GCF_963930695.1. Classification (NCBI taxonomy): domain Eukaryota; kingdom Metazoa; phylum Chordata; class Actinopteri; order Labriformes; family Labridae; genus Labrus; species Labrus bergylta. Next base: position 11,480,124 of record NC_089199.1, on the reverse strand, counting down.
ATATTTTGTGAGGATAATACATTTTCTTGATATTATATTGCACATCTTAAAAAAGTTCTGCTGGTAAAAATAAAAACTTCACCTTTTACCTTCCAGTCAAATATGAAGAAATGAAAGAGGGTGTTCACCATTGTAAATGAGGCTCCACAGTTCTTGGAGTCTGAGAATCTGGGATTATAAAATCCAACAGATCAGATCACATGAACAATTGTTAAGTATAATATTTCTGTGAAGAGGCAGTGGCTCACTTTATATTGTTATGACTGCAGAAAGTGAACAAGAATAACCAAAACAACATCCACTCAGTGACATGGTATGGATACATTTTGGTATTGTATTGAAGCGTTGTTGATTTTTTTTATTTACAGAAAAAGTGATTGCTTTTAAAACCCAAAGATCACAAAGCGAGAGTTGGCTCGTTTTAAATATCTGACACATTTAATCTCTCTGTATGCATTTGGATAATAGAGTTCACGTTTGAGTGATGCATAATGTTTTCTTTGAAGCAATTGTGCTGGTGTTTTATTGTGTGGTTGGATCTCATTCAGTTTAACAAATGGGGGGTAAAACAATAGTGGCACTGGGTCAGTCTTGGCCTCGTTTTGAGGCTGCACAGGCTGTTTATAATACCACATAATGTGATGTCAAAACAGCCAGCCATAAAATGGTCAACCACCCGGTAGTCAGTATAAGCCAGACTCATAAATTGTGTGCTCGATAAAAGCTTATTGAAACATATAAAAAGGAAAAAAGATGACAAATTTCAATTGAAATGTTTAAGTGTGGTTGGTCACAGGAAAGTTTTTATTTTTCAGTATGAACTGGCTTTTTTTCTTTTTAGGTTCATACAAAAGCAACATGAGCCATGAATGTGTGTCTTTTTGTGTATGTGTGCCTCTGTGTGGATCCTTCTCTTTCTTTGTGTATTTGCATCGCATGCCTGGCACTCCAACTATCTGTCTGCTTTGGCTGCAGCCCGGCTGTTGTTTCTCTGCAGGCTCACGCTCTGGAGATAAGGACAGGAGAGAAATCGAGATAACACAGAGGCCCAGACATACGCCGGCTTAATCCTTGGAGGACCAACACTGTGATAGCCTCATTCCAACCCTGATTTAGTGACTCTGACACTACATAATTACCCTGATAATCACAATCTGTATCAATGAGCAATTAGTGTAGACATGGGCTGAAGGCTCCCCTGGGGATGCTGAGTTGGAGGCATTTGGGAGAACGGGAGGCCTGGTGCTCTTACTGGAGCTCCGAAAAACCTTCAGCAGAATGTTGAGCAACATTGAAGTGAAACACCAAATTTGTTTCTTATACATGTAGATGGTTTTCAATAACAGTAGCAACCTGTTGTTCTTCTTTGGATATCTGAAGGCAAAACTTGGTCTAATCACCTATTTTTATTATCAAATAAGGTCTGCTTTCTACTCCATTAGCCTTGGAGAATGACCAAATTTAGTTTGAACTGTTGTTCAATGTGCCTCTGCAAATATACTCAAGTTCAGTTGATTTAAAATGCAGCTCTGTAAACTGGAGCATACTGTTCAGTGGGGACGAGAACTTACCCCCAAGCGCCTCAAAAACAGGAGTTAGTTATTGATAAACCAGATGATCACAATATTATCAACTGAGATTGTGGTTGCTGAAGGGGTCAAAATATCATGAACACTTTCTTTTTACTCAAATATCAGGCCAATGTGTTTATTTTTCAGGAAAGCTGCATTTTTACAATGTTACAATGTTACAATTCACTTAGCAGACACTTTTATCCAAAGCGACATACATCAGAGAGTAAGTACAACACTAATCCATTCATACACCGCCACTGAAGCAGTGGGAGCAATGCAGGGTTAAGTGTCTTGCCCAAGGACACATCGGAAATGTTGCTCAGCTGGCGATTGAACCCTCGACCTTCTGGGTGACAGGGGACCACTCTACCAACTGAGTCACAGCCGCCCTCTGTCCTACACCCGCTTCCTCCCCCCTTCCTTTGCCTTATTCCTGACCCCTTGCTGTCTCGTCAGTAGCCTCCTCAGAACCCAAGACCCCTTTATTTGTTGGAGGAGCAGACATAACCCAATAAGCCTGTTTACAGCAGAGGTCGAAGGTCAGAAATTTTCACAGGCTGCATTTTCACAGGCGATTACACAGAAATGATCGGCTTCTGGACACTGGAGATAGCCCTGCTTTTGCGCTTAAAGGGGACTTAAAGGGGCTATATGTAACTTTCAAAAATACTGCATTTGTAGCGATACCGCATGGTCGTTAGTCGAAATGCACCAGTAACCTGTTGCTTGCTCTCCCTCGCGTGCTCGTCATACGTGCTCGTACGTACACAAACGAGCATCATCCAGAAATACTGGATATTTACCGGCATGTTTACAGAGGAGGTCATACACGTGTGAAAGTCTGTGTAGGAGTCTGTGTGTCTGTATTCATTCTCCATCCTACAAACGACAGTCTCGGCAGAGCGGGAGTGTGTGATGAGTTTGTCCGCCTTTGAGAGCTCTTAGGGCGGATAGAAGTGTGTGGAAGGTGGCCTCTGGCTGTGGAGGTGAAGACCTCGAGTGTGTGATGAGTTTGTTCTGTTGATCTCTGTAAGCGGAGCGGAGTGAGGAGGACGTTGAGAACGTGCATAAAGTGTCACTTCCTGGAGCTTTCGCGGAAAATACGACCCGGGGAAACTTTTTATACAAGCAACACAGACAGTGAACATCTACTCTTTCACATCAGTTAACCGTTCGCTTATTAATGGGCGATAAAAAACAATTTATACATGTAAAAAGTCACATATAGCCCCTTTAAAGGTCAGTGGTGAGGTAAAATTTGATTTTTTTTTTTCAAAGAGTTAGAAACACAGTTTCCTAAGATCATAATCCTGGAACCTTAAGTGTCTCAATGGACCCAGATGCTTAAAAAGCCCTTAATTCTTTATTTGTCGGCCAAAGTTTCCATTACAAATGTGTTTCATGAGTTGTGTCATGATGACAATTGATCATGTCAATGATCAACATAAAGAACTCTTTATTTAACTGTGCTATATTAAACATAACATAGATGTGTAATTACTAGAAACTGGGTTATGTCAGATATACATGATAATAAAGAATGTTTTACAAAGAGATGTTATTTTTTGTAAGCCGAATGCTTGGTAGAAACTCCCCTGACGTCACCTCTGATTCTATTTGCTAAAAATGTTGAAACATATTTAATCATGACAACACCCAGCCATTTAAATCAATGTTATATTTCTATGGTTTGGCCTGAGGCAGAATTTGTAATAGCTTAAAGGCTGCACCATGATGAGCATTGGCTTTGGTGTTCTAATCTAATTTCCTTAATTTATTTTCCAAGGGGAAGTAGCCATCACAGTTCCAACAGGCATTTCCCCTTCAGTTGGATAAAGCACTTTGGGTTTTCCTAAACACACTAATGTCATAAAGCTCCCTTAAATTTAAGCTCTGACCCAGAGACGGCTGCAGTTATTTTATCATGAACGCTCTTGTTTTAGTGTCAAGCCTTTACAGACTTCGGGGTAATGGTTAGAAAGGGAGCTTCAAAACTTTTCTCCTAAACTTCAACATTCCCTCACTTCATCACCTCTTCCCAGAACAACAGAATGCGGAGGCCTCATAAAATCGAGGGCCTTATGTAATTATACTCCTTGGAGGGCAAAACAATCACAATTCAGGGTGACTGAGAGTCAAAGTTCAAGAGAGACATGTTATTCATTTTCACAGAAATACTCCAGGGGTCTTCACTGAAACTCTGTTAGACAGGCTCTCAGTCAGGAAAGGAAAACAGAATGCATGACCCTGCATCACTGATCAGTTGGAGCAGCCATGTTTTTTCTCCTGACTCCCCCAGAGAGAGGCCATCACTCCACTCGATCAACCACACATACTTTATCACTTTAAATATTTTTGTGACTACAAATATTCCATAATTATTCATTCTGTTATTCTTTGTGTTTTAAGTTCAAATATTCGCTACAAGAAGAGTATCATAAGGTTGGATTTTTTTGTCAATAAATCCTGCATGAATTGACTCTAAGAAGTATAACCTGTGTAGCCAAAGTCGCTTATTCCTCTGTGCGATATAGAGCTTAATTGTGTCCCAAAGCTGCTTAACTAATCCCTTGCACTTGGTAAAGTGTTCCTTCATTATGACAAGCATGGGCAGCAAAACACAAAGTCTGCAGCTAGTTGTTCCCATTCTGCCCCAAAGGCATGACTGAGTCCTGACAATAATGTTTGGCAACAAAGCTCAGAGCTGCAGGCCACTAATGTACTTCCACATTAAAATCAGAAGACCGTGACAAAATGGACCTGGCTTTGTCCATGGAAACAAGTTGTAGCTGTGAAATGGAAACAAAAAAAAAGATCCTCAAGCTTTTTGCAAGATCAGAAACACAGCGTTGTCTAAATCATCACTATACATATTTTGCTGAAGTGGAACAACATAGCTGTATTCCCAATTCTCAAATATAAGTGAGGAAATATTTCAGGCAAATACAAAGATCTGTTAATAGAACATTGCTCATTAATATCATTCCTCTTTGTTAAATAAGAATCTGAATACGTATATCTCTGATGAGCCTCTGATGACACTGCAACAGCTATGGCTGCTATTCTTTCAGTTCACAAACACTGAGCGAATGAAGCATCATGTTTGAAGCGTGAGGAGTAACCACGGAGAGCATGTGAAGGACTTTGTAATCAGAGAGCTTGAGTGCGCAAAGAGAGAAGTCAGTTAAGCTGTAAACACTTATCAAAGAATAACTCTCTCCTTTATACTCTGGCCAGTGTATTTAAAAGCTACAGTAAACATTGATGACCCGTTGGTAGAGAAGCCTTCAAAGACACTTTCAATACATTTTCAAATTGAAATGCAAACAAGCCTTGTTTTGATGTCTTGGTAGTTTTCTCATTTAAAATGGCCATTTCCTATATTACAATAAAATGAGTCCTGTCTGCACTGAGTTACATCAACACAGAGTGAAAAGGTATTTGTTTGAAGTCCATGCATGTGCAGATTTATCTGTGAAAGTTCCTGGGTCTGTGTCCCTAAGGTTGATTCATTCTGACACAGGTTGACAGTTCTCTTGCAGCAGTGATATATTTTACCACACATGTGCAGGGGATTGGAGAGCATTTAAACTAGTCACCTTTCCCCTGTGAAAGTATCCTTTTAGCTTGATGGCTGTGAAGCAGATCTGTCTCTCCCAATATGTCAGAACGACACTGAAAACGTTTTTTGTGTGTGTGTTGTAAATACAGAATCTGGAGTAATAGCAGCTCAACCGGAGAAAACAAGGGGGGTTGTCCTCTATCAAAACACAATGGCTCTTTGTTATCTTAACACAAGAAAAAGTAAAAATAACTTGTTTTGATACAAAGGACGAGTCTTTTGCTAACTGAACAATACTTGCACATCCTAGCAATTTATTTGAAATGCTAGTTTTTAACTATTATAACTACTGAGTGAGGAAGGTCAATCAGCAATTTTGGTGACTCTCCGACAGATCCCTAAATCTGTCAACATTTTTTAACACTAAATTGAATTTAGTCAAGAGATTAAACTGGATTGAAATGTATTTCAAATCCTTACCTAAGTGTTATCAGAAACAGAATTTTTTTCTTATTTTAATATTCTTGTGTTAAAATGATATATATATATATTTTTTGTAAATGTCTTAAAACTAGGAGGAGAGATATTCTCACTATTTATTAGTTGCCTTATTGTTATACTTGGGTTTTTTTTAAGCACATAATTTAGTGTAAATTTACATAAAAGAACATGACATGCTCCAATATTCAACACCACCTCTGCTGCTACTCTTTTCCTACCAGGCTGTGTGTTGATGATCCAGGGGGGGATTATGGGATTCCAAGAGTATCAAATAATATGCCATCATGCTGACAGAAATGTTAAGCTGTCTACATTTCCCATGTAGCTGTAGTTGGGCATCACTTGTGAAGCAGTAATTGCTAACATTTGTTCCCTACAGGGAGCTGAGCTGTAAACAGTAAACCTACATACAAGCATAAGCCTGTATAAAGAAAATAAGAAACTGTGCCGACCTATACAGTAGCTCCTGTACAGGCCTATACAGCAGCTGTTTAACCGGAGAGAAACTCTGAACTTTCATAAAGAAAGCGTTCAACATTTCAAACAACATGTAAGAACAATGGGATTTTTTATCTTGTTTTTAAGCAGAAAGACAGTAAAGTAGTCTAACAGATGTGGGTGAGGTCAGTCTTTTGCTTTAGCTGTGGCTTATTCCCCCTGGGATCTCATGACCTTCACCTGTAGCTTCTTGTTGCAGCTCCGAAGACATTTATTATACAGCAATGCTAAACATGTCACACAGCCTGAGTGGATCTGGAAAGGCAGAACGTGCTGCTTAGGAAGAGGAAATCTCCTCACAGCGATCAGTGATGAAGCATACAGTACGCACGCATCCCACATGCTGCCTGGAGGCTGCTCAACACTCTCCAGAGCAGATGGACTTCCTCTAAAGTGCAAAGGGCAGAGACTTTATTGAGCTAAAGTCCTATGGGTGTCTGACACACTAAGAAAGGGGAAGTTCATTCCACACTTACACATGCAAACTCATTGTATTGAAACAAAAAGACTACTACTTTTTTTTTCCAAACATAGGAGATATGGTTAGTGGTGTTATGGTCATTGCACCTGGGGTCTGTCATCCTGGCCTAGAAGAGTGCCTCCATTTCCCAGATGGCAAAGCTGATGTGGGGGGTTTGATTACAAGACCACGTTCCAGGGCTTGAAGAAGATGTGGAATGTGCAAAACAGTTTTTCTGAGAATGTGCAGCTGGTTTTAAATCATAAGAAACAATTGCCCATGCATACATGCAGCTAATTATAAAGTGTGACTGTATTGTTATCATTTATATTATTATAATCTGGAGGAAGTAAACTGAGGAAGAGTGGCCGATGTAACAACTTGACCATGGATGACAACAGCATAAGTAATGACCTCTTGATTGTTCAGGGTGGTGATATAGAGGAATAAGAAGAGATCTATTTCAGTCAGAGATGCCTTTAGACTTTCTAAAGCAAAACACTGTGAAGAACGAGTCCTAGAGGATAGATAGTAGACTATTGACCACAGTGTTCAGACCTAATGTGTAACTTAGACATCGATCTAGCACTGTCCTCTACATACTCTCCAGAGGACAACAGATTAACAAGTGCTTCCTTATTCCATTAATCCACTTGTCTAATCCACTGCCACATATCACTGTCAACACCTGTTGGTGACAAGCTTGTGCCCTTGTCAGAGCATGAATGCACACACAACGCTGTGGGATTTAAATGACTTTTCACACAGTCATCTGTATGGCAAACAAATACATATGCTCTATAATTATTATGCTGTTAAAATGCTGCAGTCTAATTCCGATACTCTCTGTTTTTGAAAGACACCTGACATAATTAGCTTCTTCTTTTTTTTTTTTTACTTACAGTCAAGTCTATAAATGACACCAATCAGAAGTTTGAGGCGTTTGCTGGTTGACAGCAAGTCGTCAAGGTCACGGGACTCAGTGAAAATCCTACTTTAGCAGCCAAGCAAGCCATCTGCTTCATCTCCACTGTTAATTGGCTGCAGGTTCACAAGCTTTCACAGTTTCCTTCCTTTATCCTGTCTCCCTGGATATACAGCTTTATGATTCATTACTCACACATGGTAATAAATACTATTTATTTCCCTTCTTTCAAGAGTATATATTAAAATGTGTCTTTTGGTGGCTTACTTGCACATAAATTAAATCTGAATAATTTGGTGTAGTCATATTATTTTCATATAACATGGTTTAGACTCTCCTCTCCGCAAGATAGCCCACGCTGCATCCCATCACCTGCCTCTACCTAATGACACCTGCCCCTGCCATGTGTAAACACACAGGCACAAATATTAACATACAAAGACACACACTACCTCATTAGTGTGCTTGGTCTCCATGGAAACACTATACAGGTGAGAGTACTCCAAAGGGGAGTGTTTGGGGAACTGACAGGCTACCCTCCCTCCTGCATGTGTATCCTGCAGACTGTGTTTGTTTAAGTGTGTGTGTGTGTGTATGTGTGTGTGTGTGTGTGTGTGTGTGTGTGTGAGAGAGCTGTGCTTCCTTTGCTGGCTGTGAAGCGTAGGACTTTGGCTGTGACTGTGCTCAGGCTTAGCTGTGTGTGGAAAGGCAGGACAGTGCCAGGTCACAGTGACAGGACGTGTCAGCTGCCTCTGGCCAGTGACGTCCTCACGCTTCACACTCATGCTGTAGGTAGCCCTGTCCTCTGCAGAAGTGTATCATCAACATACCCTGAATAATTTAACACACAAAAAGGCACACAAGAATGTAGCTATAATACCTTTTGTCTTGAACAGATACCCTAGAAAATAATAATTCCAGAGATGCAAGAAGAAAAGAAGATCATCAATGTCAGAGAAAACTATAATCATCAGGGACTTTTTGTGGCTTTTTTCTCGTTGAACCGAAAATGTGCCAAACTGTCACCTCATAACCGGGGTATGAACCGAAGCGTGACCTTTGTGAACCGTTAAACCACTAGTTAATATCTAAAAGTACCAAAGTTATGAAAGAAAAAAAAACAGATATACAGTCCTATTTTCAATCCTCAGCTGTTATGAGCAAAAAAGATAGAAAGCAGCAGTGTTCAATCGACATGAAGTTTAAGGGTGGTTTCACACTAGAGACCTGGTTCTGGATCAGAGTACGTTTGACCCCAAAGTCCGGTTAATTTGATCAGTGTAAACACAAACGTACTGTACACATATCGTACTCAGGTACTGTGCCAGAGTTCGCTTGAAGACGTGGTGTCAGGCATGATTCATGTGTACTCGAGTGCAGTCCGCAGGAGTTGTGAACAAATCCATGCTCCAACATGGAAGTGGACCACTATACGACGTAATTCTAAAGAAAATAATCACTGCATACATTTACATATCAGAGGAAATATTTTATTTAAGAAAATAATATTTAAGGAAAATCTTTTTTATTTTGTCTCCTATTGCTAATAACAGTATGTCTTACTTTGGTATATGTATTCAGTGACCCTTTCTTAACAAGTATTAATATTTGACAAAATATCAAAATTAACCAGTTTTGGGTCATTTGCTGTTGCCATCATATCAAATCAGGTATCCATATCATATCATTTGAGTTTTACTAGTACTGTATCAAAACTGTAGAAAGCGGGAGATCGCGCCTTATGTTCGGAGGCTATAGACCTCCAAGCTGGCGGCCCAGCTTCAAGTCAAGTTCAAGTCAAGACTGAATAGCTCTGCACATCATTCCTAACTCGCTCTCCCTGATCCTCCCACCCCCCATCTTAAAAAAATGAAATGGTATCTCGACAACTCCATGTTTTTGTGTGCACTAAACTGTACTTTCTGCAGAGTCAGAGCAGTATTTGGGTCAAATTACAACAGGATTATGACAATACCATTATAATAAGCATGCTCACACGCACCCACGAGGTGAACGGGTTGAACCAGATAATGTAAGGAAAGTCACATGGGAACTCACTATGAATTTAATTTCAGCCAATGAGATTCTCTAATTTAAAGAATTGTGTGATCTTTAACCAGACACGTAAAAGTCAGGCATCTACCAGCAGGTAAGAATCCATGATGGATCAACTAACCTCTCTTCATATAGCTGTGTTAGCAAAACAGTGAGGCAGGGTTGTTTGTGCACACAACCAGAGGGTGGTCTGATGGAGTGGGTGCAGGGATAACCCCAATTCAGAGCATGACCAGTCTAATATGTAGGGCAGCGTTAATGTCATGCCTGTGGGTTGGATGTACAACGGCATGGCTGCTGATAGATTGCATGTGGGGGATGAAGGGTCAGAGTTCATCATGCTAGCTAGGTTAGGAAAAATCTTCACTTGCTGGAGGGCAGCAAAGGTTAGAATGAGATGATGACTGGTCCAACTTGAGACTGCCCCCATCCAAGGGAAAGACGGAATCAGTTGTTTTAGCAAATGCCTAAAAAAGACACAAGTTCAAGTAAAAATATATTAGGAACCTTGTTAACCTTCAGTAAAAAGGAGGAGTAGGGTGATGGTAGTCTGCAGAATTCAGGAGGGCTGGATAAATGAACAAACCCAGTGGTCAGCTTTTGGTTTGCACTCTACTGTCGTCGGTCATAGTTGTTTTTTCTTCATGACCACAATCAACAAATCAATGTTACCAATATGTAATAAAAATTACAAATGTAACCTCATGTTTATTATTCTAACAATTGCAACTTAGTTCCCCAAGCCGTAATGAAGGAGTAATTTTTACCTGAACCACATTGTTTTCCCTCGCTTAACCCATTACTTATCTCTCCCTTAGGCTTACAGAGTCGTGTTTGAGTCTTAACCCAACCAAACCTCAACCATATCATTATCACATCATAAACCAGACAGATTTTCAACAGTGATTTGTCATCTTGTTTATGGGAGAGTGAGATCAGAAAATGTGTATATAGATTTTAATTAGCTTTAAAAAACAAGAGTTGTTGCAGTTTAATTGAAAGGACTTCTTGGGTTATTTACAGACCATTTTTTACAGCAAAATGAAAAAAGTACATGTCCTAAGAAAACAGCTCCTAGAATATGGATGGATGTTAAAAAACTTCAGTGAGCGGGAAACTTAGTGCAGGAAATGCAAAGTAATAATGAAAGACAAATAAAAAACAAAGCTGTGAATATCAACATTTTTCAAAGGCACACAAAGTAACAAAGAAATAAGACAAATTCACAATCCAGTTAAAATGGACTGAGCCTCCTGCATTTCTTATTACATCAGCAAACATAAAACGACCCAGGCAAAGTAAGAGCTAAAGGCCCAGGTGTTAATAATAGCATTAACGATGCTGTGTTCTATTAAGGCATCCCAGTAACCCATGACAGTGTGGCGGTGAGCCCCTTATCACAAATGGAATGGAGCCATTGTTAACTTTATAACTTACACCTGTCCTTTTTCTACTGTGACATGTCATAGTGTGAACAACAAAGCTTACAGGAAGCAGTCTCTGCAGCACAACAACTAGTTCATATGTTCCCATGTGTCTGTGTGTTTCTAATGTGCCAGTACACTTGTTGCAAGAGAGGCATCCCAGCATGTGTTGTACAGTTTGTGTGGCCATGGTAACAGAGCTCAGTTGGGACTCCAGGGGGAAAAAATTGGTCAGGGGGGTACTGAACTGAATAGATTCAAACATTGCTAAAGGTTATCACACATCACCCCACATGCGCTCTGCTGCTCTGACATGCAGGGCTTTGAGCTACTGGCCGAGAAATGACATACATGTAGGGAGGAGAAACATTAGTGTTTCAGCTGCTCACTCTCCATGGTGTGCTGTCAGACATGAACGAGGTCTCCCTCTCTTCCTTTTGCTCTTACAGTACGCTGCACCACAGGTGAGTGTCAGGCTTGAATCTGCTAAAGCTTCATTAATATTAAAAATTTAACCCACCAGCAGGCAAGTGAGCACAGCTGTGCCTTGGAACTGGATGTGACTAAGTCAGAGAGCTCCTCCAGCTATGTGAACAGGGAGAAAGATGTGGGGAAAAAAGACTGTGATGGCCTATGACAGCAAAGGACTGGTTAAGGTGCAGGAACAATCTTTGTGACCGGTTGAGGTGCATGAAACATCTTTGTGTGGAACTCTGAAGTGTCAAGAAGACGATCCAATTACAGAGCTGCCAAAGGCACAAACTGTCACATCTAAGACACAAGTTTAGGCTTTAAAAACACCATGCTACACAGAATTACTTGAACTTTGAGTGCTGTTTTATTGGAAGTGGCGAAATTCAATGTAAGAGGTCTCTGTGGACATACAGTAAACGAGTGCCTTCCTCTCTTACCTGACTCTCTATGTTAACGAGAAGTGACACTAAAGATGTGGCTGATTTCCTACATGGCGACTCCATGCGCTTTGCATTAGCAGGGATGACAGATGATTAAAGGGGGAGGCTGAAAGTGGTATCCCGCTGAGTGACAGTCAAATGAGGGAAATGCGAGTAAGGCAACAATCTGCGAGAGGCAGAAGCTTGATTACTCAATCGCTCCCTCACTTTCTCTGGCTGCTATGAATGCATGCAGGCTCCCCAGCAATTTTTAATGAGAAATAGATGCAGATGTAGATAGTCCAGCCCAGTATCTATTAGCACCAGGAAAACAATCCAAATAGAATTAATTTGGCAGTTTCATGCTATTTAAATCACTGCTACACCTCAAATGTGTAATTATCGATGCAGTGAAGAAAACAACACTTAGCACCTCAGAGGAATCAGAAGATGGTGCCATTTATAGACTTGTGATTTTAAAATGCAAAGTGTCATGGTGTACTGTATCATTATTGTCTACTTTGCTGATGCTACTTGCTTATTTATATGGGGATACCACCACAGCTAATTAGTGAAAGGTACACACGTGTACTGTATCATATTCTAAGCAGGTGGATGGCTTTTCCATATAAAGTCTATGCAAACCTGTAAATCACAGTACTGACTAAAGCACTTCTAAACAAAATGCACTGTGGCACTGAAAATGTGATGGTTTACAAAGACAAAATCCCACCATCCATCTTTCAGTAAGTCAAATTACAGCTTCCTGACTTTTACAACTCTGGTAGTCATTGTTTGAATAACAGGGGTTTCTACCAACCCCCAGAAAACCTTATTGCTTGAATGTCAGGACAGAATAAACCAAACTAATTTGAATGTGGGAGGCCTCAGGGCAAGCTGCATGTGGGGTATTCCCCTACTGTTTTCAGGAAGGGATTAGTAAATGTATTGTGATTCCTGCCGCATTGTGTTCAGCCGGCTCCTTGTCATCTAATTTTGTACAGAAAACACCAAGAGAACCAAGATTCCTCAGGCTTCTCAGCTATGCTTACAACCACAACCAATTGATTACCATGTTCCACACAAATTAACATGCTTCTCTCTGTGCTCAAGTCATTCAAAGAAAACAGCAAAGCAGGCATGTCACTTATAATTTCCCATACATATCATCTTACAAAACAATGGTTAGGAAAGTAAGTACTGAAGAGGTGAGGGGTCATGTCAGAGCCCAGTGACCCAGGTCCTGTGTATCTCGGGAGGTAAGTCCCAGCGTGACGTTTTGTGGTAGCTCATATTGCAAAAATGTCTACAAGTCAGAATCCTTCAGGAATAGAATGCTAATACAACACTCACTACTCAGCCCCTCTGACTCCTCGGTCAATAAGACAAAAACTTAAAGGCCTTTTTCCCTCCAATGAACTTGAATCTAGTCGTATCTGCTAATTCTCATGAAAGATCAAGTAAAGTTATAATCAACCATAGGTTAATTTTCACAGGTATATTCATCATGCCTAGGTCTTAACCTTTTAAGATTTTAAGACCTTTCCCATCAAATTCAGATTTAGGAAATTCCATTTTTTAATGACACACTGTCAAATTGCACAAATACATTTCAATTTTGACAGGGCCATCTACAGTATCTTTGGCTTGCCGCAGCTTTTGGTTAATGACTGAAGATCTGTAGTTTTTTTTTTTTTTTTTTACTTTTTAATACCACCTTTCATTGAAATTATGGAGTTGGTATTAAAACATTGTATCAAAGTATCAAACATTTAGACAATCATTGTTTCGAGTGGAAATAAAATTACACACACTATCTTTGTAAAATATCTAATTGGCTAAAGACAGCTGACACTTGTTCATTGTGAACTCAATTATAAACAGAGGCATTAAGGGAAGTCCAGAACACCAATACCACAACTGCATACCTTACTAAACTCTGCTGCTGTCATGCTAGTGAGTATTCATATCAAACAAGCACTACAGTAGGACGAGGGAACATGACTTCAATGAAGCCCCCAATAGGTCTCTTTGTCAATAGCTTTTTGTCTTTTCTGATAGGCTCTAGTCCTGGAGCTGGTATCATAATAGGTCACACTGTTAGACTCAAATGGTCTGAGAATATAGCAGTGTTTCCCCTACCATTATATTAGGGGGGCGGCCTGCCCCCCTAATGCCCAATTTTTTATTTTGCACATTGGCAGTTTGACCATACTTACTGTATGAAAGTTTAGATGAAACAAACCCAGTCTTTGTCATGTCCAACCTGGCTATAGGCTTTGGAGTAATTGAAAAAAGGTTGTTAACTCGTGCATGTACATATACAATTCAAAGCTAAATCTCACAAGAGAAGATTTGTTATTTGATTTTTTTAAGCACCTGTGCTTGATCCAGAGAGGCAACCTTAACAGAAGCAGCTGGGCACAGAGGATGAGGATGACATCTCCTCATATCTGTCATGACCACCTTTGGCCTTTCTCAGCATGGATGCATGAAGCATGACACTGTATGCTGGACAGATTCCAGCATGGATTAAATTTGGGATACTTCATATCTGCATTGCTTGTCCCAAATCAAAATGCTGATGAGGGTTATTAAACACTTACGCAATTCCTAGAACAAACCCTCAGCTCTGAAAATAGCACAGATTACTTCCATCTTTTGCCAAATCTTTTCCTCAATTTTACCAGCCCTAGATTTAGAAGTAATTCAAATGGACTTTGTATTACGTCAGTCAGCGTGTTGGACATTGTTGGGAATCCTGATCTGCTTTGAGGGAAGCTAGCACAGCCTTGACTAGCATGCTTGTCAAATTGAGCCAACCCCAGCCCCTGTCCCGGGCATCATGCCACAGGTCTATTGCTGGAGACATGAACTCTTGGGAATGTCAGGATAAACAGTATGGTCACTGTGTGATTACAGTGCATGTTCTTTATTCCTGTAAGACGACATCAAAAATAAAATGGAGAGACTAAACAAGGAAAAGGCTTTAAAAGTAAACTCAATGGCAACAGGTTCAAATGAAGAATATTCATATATTTCTGCTATCAATTAGTGTTGGCCTGAATGAAATTCATTTATTTCCCAAAACAGACACAAAGACAGACATTTTGATGGAAAATGTGAATTAACTTTAACCAATATTAGCATTAATGAGCCTGTTCAACTCTCATGAATCTGCCTGTACTACTTGTACTGGTGAAGAAATTCAAATGTATTTTAAGGACTATAGTGTATTTTAGGAAATGTAGATCTATTTCTTTTTGTTTGCCAATGGTGGAATACAAAAAAAGACTCTCTACAGTCTTTATGCCGAATCTAGCTAAGCTAACTACCTCCTAGAGTCCTGAGGATCAATGAAGGAAATAGGAATCCACTCCAGCAGTTTAAATAAGAAATAGTCATTTTAAAGATGAATGAATTGATCTCTTTCATAAAAACTACAGATGAGGCAACATCCATGCCTTTTTTTAAACCAAGGAATCTCCAATGTATCACACTTTGATCGTATACAAAATCATACTGTTTTGAAATGATGCATAGATTAACAAAATGTGTAACCTTTATTGGTCTTGTGACAGGGAAAACTACAGAATGTGAATTATGATATCAGATTTAGGTGGAAACATGTTTAACTCTCAGCAAAGCTTCTAGCCTTTGACACTGAAAATCAACCTTAACCACCAGGGGAGAGGTGGAAAAGAAAAGGTCTGCTACCACCTGCCTTTGGACACAGCAGGTGGCGTTTCCCTTGAGATGTGAGGTGGATGTGTTCATCTATTACCGTGATTGGCAAGCCAGAGGTGAGGGGTTTGACGGAGGCTGCGGGGCACTCATAGGAGTCTGGCTGGACCCACTTGGTATGCTGTAGGCTCTCATGGGGCAAAGAGAAAAAAACAGGGGCTTCAGTCTCTGTTAATCTAGATGGCAGATGACTGACGTCTCCCTGTCCATCAAAGTGTGACCTGGGGCATACTTTTAATGAGATCTATTACACATGACAGGCGCCACCTCTCCCTGGGCTGTCTGTCTAATCACCTCCTCTGTCCCAATCACATTGCCGGCTACATGTGTTGCTGGTTTATGTACAGAGTGAGTGGGACGACAGAGAGAGTGTGTGTGTGTGTGTGTGTGTGTGTGTGTGTGTGTGTGTGTGTGTGTGTGTGTGTGTGTGTGTGTGTGTGTGTGTGTGTGTGTGTGTGTGTGTGTGTGTGTGCGCACGCACATGTGTTTGTGTTGAGGGTTAGCTGCTCAGAATGTCTGTTAAAATGTCTTCGAAAAGGAAGCGATGTTGAGACCTGTCAAACTCAACACCAGCCTGTCAACTGCTTCCGTCAGCTTGCATTGTGCATTTCAGTATTGTTTCCATTAAGAGCTCCTTTTAATTTGGAAATTAACTTGTCAATTTTGTATTCCAGCATGCCTTTACAAAACTCTAAGATAGACAGGATATGCTGAACAGTTTACCATATACAACAGCAAAATACTTGCCCAATGTTTGTAGAAGCGGGAGTATTTATTCAATAGTTGAATCTGTCAACTTTGCTTGAGAGTGGATGTGCTAATGTGGAATTCATTCACACAGGCCAACCCTCATCTTACGCCCAGGAGAAAACTGCTGGATCATCTAAGCCTTGGCTGAACTGACTTGGCCTGCTGGTTTGTATAAGAAACACATTTTGCTGCTAGGTTGTGCAACATCTAAAAAGTCTTAAGATTTGGCGAGACAAACAGAAACAATCACAAACAACATACAGATTAGCAGAAGAATGATACATGGGAAATAGGATACTGGCTCTTTGAGTATTCCCCAATTTTCTCAAGTTGTCATTGCACAATGTGAATTCTGATGTCCATGTTGTGTTAAGTATTAAATATCCAACTGCTCTGTGTGGGGAAAAGTGGGGAACCTCAATTCCACAACTGACCAATACACACAACAGTCTTAAGCTGTTTTCAACATATGAACTCCTGAAAATATCAGGAGGGCTGCTCCTGAAATTCTCCTGACCTGGCTTTCCACATGCAAGCGGTCAGATGTTAGATGGGAGGGGTGGGGCAAGACATGACGTAGAAGAAAACGAAGCAGAAATAGTGGACAAAGCAACATGAAGAGTCCGCTATACAACGCTTTAATGGGAATATCTGCCTTTACATCCATGCTAAGCATAGTTATAATAATGTAGCAGTTGCCCTTTATGCAGAAGAAAATACTAGAGGGCTGGCAAAAAAAAACTCTGGGTAAAGTCTAAGTGAAAAATGTGTCTGTTGGCGTTCACACATGCAGCTCCTCCTGCATATATCAGTAATTTGCCAGGAGGTTTCTGCAATTGTGAAAGTCCTATAAGTCAACTGCCTTACAGTAGAAAGCAGCTGATTTTTAAAAATGATGCAACCTTTTTGTGTCAAAATTCATACCATTACAAGGTTAGCTTACTTAAGCCATCAAACTGCTGGCACAACTGGTCTGACAGAGGTCTCTGCTTTCAACTGAGTTAGGACCCAGATGTGCCATTCTGAGGTTGGACACAGTCTTCAGTGACTCACCATTAAACTGTCAACATGTGTTAATAACAGGGTGAAATGTTGAAAAAGCAATATTTTCAAGTTTAGCATTTCTCTCTTTAGTTTCACAAAATATTACAATAAATAAATTGAACTGTATCAACAACTTTCAGCAGAATTAAAATCAAGGAGTGCTTTACTGCATATTTTCCCATTGTACTGCAATATCTTAATGTGCCGCAGCAATCATTACAACAAAGTCATAATTTGAAAAATGGCTCTGTGACAATACAACAACCATGCTAACCGAAATCCTGTGAAATATGCTGTACTGATTGGTAACTTGAGTGTTTGGCTGAGGGACTGCTCATGGGAAAGCAGACGGTGATAAGACTGTGGGACTTTCTTCTGGGATTGACAGTGGGATCAACCGACAGTTGTGGCATCCCCCCAACAGCATTTTCACAGTTAATTAAATTGAGAGGTAAGCCACAAAGAAAGACATAGTTTAGAATATGTGCTTGATGTGCCATACTGTCTCCAGACAACTTACTACAGGATCTTTCACAACACAACTGCTGCTGGAACAGATGTCAAAGCTGACTTACTCTCATCCTGCAGAGCTGAGAAAATGATTTTTTAAAGCCATTGTTCATGTTACATTATATAGTATTTCTTCATTTTATTGTTAGTCACTATATGTTTCACCCTGACTGTACAATGCCAAAGTCGTGAATACTGTTTTGTTTAAGCTATCCATTATGTCACTGCTTCCAGCTCTCCATCTGTGATACTTTAAAGTCAAGGGTTTGAATCAAGATGGATTTCATTAACTTTAATTCAATTTAAGTGTGTTCTCAGAAGAACAGGCTGATAGTCAGAGAGGGGAATCTGAAAGAACTCTGAGACCAAACTAAAAGAAATGTGGTACTGGGTTCTGAAGAAATGATGAGCAAAAGCACACAGTGCAACACAATTTGCTGGGTTGTTTGTTTTGCTGTAATTCGTATGGCCCCTTCCTTTCTTCCTCTGTCTTTCATGAACACACACACATGCAAAATCTTTCTAATTCTCTCTCTCAGCCACACATGCACAACTGTTTGGTTCCCATCTCTTCTGTCATTTTGAATTCTCAAGCCACCTGTTTCACGGCCTCATCAGAGAGAGTGATGACAGGAGGATGAGAGGGGGAGAGAGGGGGAGGAGAAGCAAGGGGAAGGGTGAAGGACAAGCGACTCAGCAGAGTCCAACCTTGAGTAGCGACAAAAGTAGGGTAAATTAATGACAGGTCTTCTAAATATGTATTTTAAAGACTATCTAATGTCAAAACTTTCAACACCAAAAGAGCACACACACTCCTGTTGTTAGTTGTAGTTTGAAGCCAAAAGTTCTGCAATCATGCTAACTTCAGTATGCTAACAATAACAATTAATATATGCTATAGGGTTTGGGATAGGATGATATTAGATTGGAAGGATTATGCGTCTACAATTAGCCAAACCAGAGAGTGATGAGGTCGGTTCTCAGTAGGTTGTAGCTTGTAACTTAATTTGTGTGGTTTCAAGTTTAGTTTCTCTTCTACAGAGGTCTTTGAAGTTGCTTCTGCTGAAAACACCACATTTTTTTGATATGACTGTTTCATAAATCAGTCATAAGTGTTCCAACAACATAATAAAGAGGGCACTTTATTGTGAAGGATTTGTTGGAAAAATAATGTGTTTATCGTCAAATAACCTTACCAGCTAAGCACAGAGCACTGTAGGGAGTTACAGTATACAGCTGCTCCTTTGACCACGAGACACAACCATCCACTGCCCATGTTTGGTAATAATCATGGACTTTATACAATAATAACCCTTTGTTGGGCTGCAACAATGAAACAATGAAGTGAATAATTTTGATATTTAAAAAGCTGTTATGCTCTTCTGTGGCCTAGGCATGGTCTTCCTAGGCCTAGAAGATTGCCAACACCCAGAAACTGAGCTGCAGCACGGTGGCCAAGACCATACAGCGGTTTAAGAGGACAGGTTCCACTCAGAACAGGCCTCGCCATTGTCCACCAAAGAAGTTGAGTGCACATGCTCAGTGTCATATCCAGAGGTTGTCTTTGGAAAATAGACGTATGAGTGCTGCCAGCATTGCTGCAGAGGTTGAAGGGGTGGGGGGTCAGCCTGTCAGTGCTCAGACCATATGCCGCACACTGCATCAAATTGGTCTGCATGGCTGTCGTCCCAGAAGGAAGTCTCTTCTAAAGATGATGCGTAAGAAAGCCTGAAAACAGTTTGCTGAAGACAAGTAGACTAAGGACATGGATTACTGGAATCATGTCCTGTGGTCTGATGAGACCAAGATAAACTTATTTGGTTCAGATGGTGTCAAGCATGCGTGGCGGCAACCAGGTGAGGAGTACGAAGACAAGTGTGTCTTGCCTACAGTCAAGCATGGTGGTGTGTGTGTCATGGTCTGGGGCTGCATGAGTGCTGCCGGCCCTGGGGAGCTACAGTTCATTGAGGGAACCATGAATGCCAACATACTGTGACATACTGAAGCAGAGCATGATCCCCTCCCTTTGGAAACTGGGCCACAGGGCAGTATTCCAACACGATAACGACCCCAAACACACCTCCAAGACAACCACCGCCTTAGTAAAGAAGCTGAGGGTAAAGGTGATGGACTGGCCAAGCATGTCTCCAGACCTAAACCCTATTGACCATCTGTGGGGCATCCTCAAACGGAAGGTGGAGGAGCGCAAGGTCTCTAACATCCACCAGCTCCGTGATGTCGTCATGGAGGAGTGGAAGAGGATTCCAGTGGCAACCTGTGAAGTTCTGGTGAACCCCATGCCCAAGAGGGTTAAGGCAGTGCTGGAAAATAATGGTGGCCACACAAAATATTGACACTTTGGCCACAATTTGGACAATTTCACTTAGGGGTGTACTCACTTTTGTTGCCAGCGGTTTAGACATTAATGGCTGCGTGTTGAGTTATTTGGAGAGGACAGCAAATTTACACTGTTATACAAGCTGTACGCTCACTACTTTACTTTGTAGCAAAGTGTAATTAAAAGTGTAAATAATTTCTTCAGTGTTGTCCCAAGAAAAGATATAATAAAATATTTGCAGAAATGTGAGCGGTGTACTCACTTTTGTGAGATACTGTATAATGGTCCTCATTAGATCTAAGAGACTTACCATATTTAAGGTATAATATCTGTCTTTCATAGAAGATGTCCGGTAGATGCTACACTTCAGCAGCAGTCTCTCAAACCAAGATGAAGTTTTTCTTTGGCCATACCGCACTGTCCCTCAGCGCACTTCTTTCCCACCCCACCCCACCCCGTCATCAGTGTTCTGACCAAGTGCAACTGTTGTGAGCTCCATTGTAATATGAAGCCCAGAGTTGATTTGGTTCTTTTTTTTGTTGAAGTTTTTGGGACCAAACAAAGACTTTTCATCAGCTGAGGAAGTAAATAGATTTTCCTAAATTGTGCTTTGTTTCTTACAGTGACCCTGAGTGGGCCATCTCTCTTATCCCCATGTGGTAGTTGGGCTTACAGCCTGACCCAGAACTTCCACCAAGTAGGTGTGCATTGTGTTCGCTCTGGTCCGTTACAGCTCCGTGCACTCTTGTCCGTCAACACCCACAGGCTCCATTCTCGATGCTGTCGTGCCGAGACAAAGGAATTGCAATGGAAATATTACAGATTCCCTCGCACCAAAACACCAAAACACCAAAACACCAAAACAAACACACATTTGGTCATTGTTCAGAACCATCAAAACAGAGTGTTTTATTCTGAAAATAAACTGGATGTTTTAATGTTGTTTCGTTGTCTGACTTCCCGTCCCGCCTGATCCTTTCTGTGGTAAATTGATGCACCGTGCTCCAGCATCTGCAAGAATAGAAGTCTTGGGTATCTGCTACGGAGGGCTCTGGACTGCCAGGAGCTTAGATGGAGCTGTGACACAGCCCAGCGGATCCAGTGGAAGCACAGACATTGAATAATGTGAAAACCTATCAGCTCAGCTGCCGTAACAGAGCGGAGACAGACCAAACACGCATCTGCTGGAATTTGGCTGAGAGGGAGAGGTACTCACGAAAAAAAATTATGAGACTCTGAGCAAAACATAAACAAGCTGAAGGAAGTGCTGTCCCATCAAATGTGAACACTGACCTAAAACAACACACCCAGAGGGAGTTTGACTTCTTCCCTGCTTTAGAAAGTCTTTACTCAACTGCATGTCAACCTGATTTTGGTGCTAGAGGAAAGTAAGAGAACATTGTAGTTCAAGTTATTCGGATTCATCCTCTGGAAACCACAAGCATCTGTACAAAAAGAGAATTAATCTATCAAATATTTGGGGCAATATTTCAGTCTGAACCAAAGTGGTCATTCAACAGACAGACTGACAGCCAACTTCCACCAGATGCGTGTCCGGTCTGTCTCCGCTCCGGTCTAGCAGCGGAGGTGATAGGTTTTCATTTTATTCAATGTGTGTGCTTCCACTGGGTCCACTGCGCTGCGTCTCAGCCCTCCACAGCAGATACGTAAGTTTCTATTTTTGCCAGAGGCCGGAGACCGCCGCATCAATTTAGCACAGAAAAGAACAAGCGGGACGGGAAGTCAGACACCGATACAATATTAAAACATTCGGTTCATTTTCAAAATAAAACACTTCGTTTTAACAGTTCAGAAAAATGACCGTTTGTGTGTTTGTTTATTTTTTTATAAGGTTTATATAGAGTTTTATACCACATACATCGTATTATCTTGCACTGTCGTCAGTTAGTTTGTTTAATTATTGCGGGAATTCCTTTGTCTCGGCACTCCAGCTGACGGCTGTGCTCTCAGTTCTGCGGACGGAGAACGGAGAACGCAGCCGGTGGGTGTTGACGGACGAGGGTGCACGCAGCCGAAACGGACCGGAGCAGACAAGCAATGCACACGGATCTGGTGGAAGTTCGGTGTGACACACACTGGAGTCTTGTGCTAACTTCTCTTATGAGGAGTGACACAGTACAGGAGACAACAACAGCTACATCTGCATTGTCAAGAGAAAGAAAAGGGCAATAAACAGAAGAGTGGGAAAGTACGCTTTGCAAGGAAAGCGTAGCCTTTTCTGTGTCTTTCAACAGAAGTAAACCAACATAATGAAGGAAAATTAGAAAGAAAAGCAACAATAATTTCTACATAGAGAAGTTTTTCACTATTTAAATGATTATACAAGTAGGCTTCTGGAAAAGTCCCATGTTTTCCCCTATCAGACCACAGACTACATAATATTGAGTTCAAATACAAAAGCTGACCGCTTTAGGGGCAGTGAAATAGCATAGTCATTTCCTTTTACTGTCCTAATTATCTCCTTCTAGCTGGGGACCAGCAGTTGGACCTCGCTGAAGAAAACTACTAAAAGACCAGACCCTCAGGAGGCCCTCACCAACAAAACTGCATGTGTAAAATATTATACAAACCATCTCAACCAATCACAGGTAGCATGGCTGGGACAACCTTCAGCCACAAAGTCGAGCTAAACATAAAACCGTTGTTATTGTTTGACAGTTCTTGTACAACCAAGAACAAAAGGGCAAGGGAAGAAAGGTGGCTGATGTGATCCAATATACATCCTCCCCTTTACTTGATACTAGTATGGGGAGTCCACCAAACATGCAGGGAGTAGGATCAGACCCTGTGGAGCCTGTTAGGAAACATCTTTAATTCATACATGATCATCCCACCACAGCTGCCCGTCTCCTTTTGTTCCCAGGCAGGAGACATGGGCCACATACAATGAGACAAACTTGTGTCATTTAATGAAAAAAAGGGCTGTCCCAATTTTAGCGTTTAGAGTCACAGTCAGCAAAACACTGAGAAACAGAAAAATGACAAACAGCCAAACACTGTGCGATCTGGATGAGCCACAAATATGAAGAAAAGAAAAGAAAAGAAAAGGAAGAAAGAAAAGTACAAGCTTAACAGGATTTAAAGATTTACTGGCCTTTACAATTATAAGCATTACAAAATACAGGTATTGTTTTAGCTTCACCGTGGACTATACAATTGATTATTGTCCCAATCTCACTAGGCTGACAAAAGCACCAAAATATTTTTCCAGTTCGAGTTCACTCTCTTATTATAGTATGTGGTTCTGAATGGGAATCTCCTAACAGGAAGGCATGAACGTACTGAAAGAATAATACACTGATAATGCAGCCATTATTACTCCAAAAACAAGAGACTGACCTCAGAGTCAGCATTTATGTGTAAGATTTTATTTTCAATTAGCTTTATTGTTGTTTATTGTTTTAATGCTGAGTATGTAAAGAAAATATCTGATAAATAAGTGTGTATAACTTTTATGTGAAAATGTACTTCAAGGCTTTTACAGCACTGGAGATTTAGACTTCTTTAAAAGAACAATTAACTTATCTTAAATGTTAGTTAGACTTGATAAAGAGTGTAGTATCAGGTTAATATGTAAATAAGGACAGACTGACGCGCAACATTTATAATTAGAAGTACCGGTAACTATTTTCATTCTCGGGTGTCTACAAACAGCCAAAGTTTTCAGGGCCTGATTCAAGTTTTCTTCTCTGTCTGCCAGCTTTGCGATGGAGGTATGACTCTGCGGAGTGTGCCGTTATCTTTTTCCCATTTAAATGCTAATGAGCGTACTGCCATACTAGTCAAAGCGCTGCAGAAACAGTGTGAATTTTTAATATCTTATCACACCAAAAGGTAACAGCTCTCCCAGTGAGGTGAAGGGATGAGTAAATGTTCCCTCATTAAATTCTACACAAACGGTGTGTCCCTCAGAGGGGGCTGGGGGCCATTCTGTGTGCATCCTAAGAAGTGTGTGTGTTAATGATGCAATGTGCATGGTCAAATGCGTGAGGCTGTGTGTGTACTAACATCTGTCAGTGTCATTTAGATGTGTGCGTACATGCAGATGTGCAGATGCATTTGTCTCTTCACCTCTTGAGTAATGAACAGCTGTTAATTGCCTCCCCATCATGTGGAGGAGACAGAGGTTAAGGTTGTCAAAGTCTGTTAATAATTACTCTCAGTGCTGGTGGGGTCTTTGGCGCTAAAAGGTTGGAGGACAATTCATTTAATATAATGAAACTTGTATGAGAAAATGACCTCTGCTCTATACTGCCTGGATTTGTATTTCCTGCTGGCACCTGTTTCCATGAAAACCACCTGTGTCTTCCAAAAAATATCAGTTTAGGTGTTAACTATGTGTTTGCTATAGACTTTCAGTGGTTAAATACATGCAAATTGATCTTATAAACGATCCAGAATAACAGGATGACAAAAGTTGACTGCAGCGTTGCCCTCGGGTCATCTGGGAACATGACAGCATTTTAAATAAAACAGCTAAACATGAAGTCAAACTCACATTGTCGTGGCAGGTTTTGTCAAACTGATAAAGTGGAGCATTTGAACTTGACTGATGTAATATCACTAACATAAATCATCTCAGTGAAAAAGTAGAATAAAGTATCGCTCTGTCAGTATTGAAGTTAGATTTATAAACCTGGCATCTCCTCTGCAGATTAAAAAGGCATTTTTTTAGCACTTTAGGCTCTGCGGTCTGGCACCCAATGGTGGTCTTTGCTTTCAACATTATCTTTCACAATTTCTCCTCAGAGTTGCTACAGAGAAAGCACCGCTAGAGGAAAAACTGGAAAGCAAGAGGGACTTTTATGAAGCCAGGATTCAATAATTACTTTCCTCTTGTCTCACGCAAGTGACAGATGGTGGGGCCACCAGAGGCCTGAAGATGGGAATAATATTGTTGATTAAAAAGAAATATAGGAAACAACATGCAGCTGTTGGCTGCAAGACAGAGGCGGGAAGAAAAAAAGAAAGAGGGAAGAAAGAAAGAATAGGAAAAGATCGAGCTCAGAAACAAATGACACAATTACACATGGCTGATGTGCACACATTACAATTGGAGGCTGTTTGAACTGCTGATGTGAAGTTTTGTGAAGAGATCTTTACTGTTTGACTGATTTATTCTGGGTGAGTCCTGAGGGATTGGGAGTTGTGTTCCAGATATTTATGAAAGTTGTTATTTATATGGCTCTGCGCAGTCTGGTGCTCAGACCACCCTTCAAACATGAACTCCCACCTGCATATGTTAAGTACGGTACCTCTTTGTGTTTGTATGCAAGTGTGACAATGAAAAGGCTAATGATTTTTTAAGACCGGCCAAGATTCAGACACACTGAAAAATACCAATATCTTCTGCGATGTGTGCATGAGCTTGTAAGTGAGGGGGTAATTGTTTCCCAGAGCTCTTTGCTTGTATCAGGGGAAATTTAACACTTTTAATGGCAAATGCTGATGCTGAGCTTGCATCCTTCTGCTACAAGCATCAAAGCATGGAATCACATTGCCAAGCCACTTTTGCATAGATTAATATAATAGTTGTCTTTCCAAGACATGTTTCAAGGAGAGAAAACTCAACCGCCAAACAAAATAGTATGTCTTTCCGTTCACAATTTGTATAAGTGACTTAAATTCTGTTTTGTGTTTTGGTTATCAATCTAATTTATTTCCCTTAACACAAATGGAAAAAGAAGGGAACTACATGTTTAACAAAATGTATGAAAAAATGTACACTCAAATACTGAGTATTATACAATTTGGTTATTTTATATTGAAGTAAGTTTCAGTGAAATGACCACCCAGTTAGTTTTTTTTGTGGTTTAGGTTTTATGGTTTTGTCACTGTAACATTATCTTTCCTGTGAACTACTGAACACAAAGGAAACAATAAATAAACTCCACAGCCACAATTTAATGACAAAAATCCTTTGCATTATCCTGTTTTACCTGAAAAAGTAATGGCCTAAGACTGCATGTAACCCAAGCTATCATGTTTATCATTTATGGAATAATAACTATGCACATGAGGTGTCAGCTGTGTTGTGCATTGACTGGATAAGAAGCAAAATAAGCCAGTGTGATCAGAGGGGGGATTGAATGAGATTAAAAGATTTAAGGCTCCATTTGTCCATGAATATCTGATGCATATCTGAGGCGAGAGGCAGTGATCCTCTGTCAGGTTGACGGGGGTGTCGGAGGAAATCTACCTTATCTGCATCTGGCCACTTTTCAACAGTTTCGTATCTGCATGTGCGGCCACATTCCTTTTGTGCCAAATAGTTAGACAGCAGCTGTTAGCATGAAATAAAAATTAGCTTCTTCTCATCCAAAATCTTTGGCGCCTTCGGTTTTCTTTTTTCTCCCACTGAGTCAAAATACAGTAAGTGATTCATGCTTCAAACAAAAAGCCAACACTGTTCCACATTGAAGACTGCCAATACAAGCAGATACTGAACAATTGTTTCGCTCAGACATGCTGAAAGCTCCTTAGCACAACTCCATATAGGCTATGTCAGCAAAAAAACACCAGACATCAAGTTGTGAAATGACCTCAGTCATATTATTACACTCAAGCAGCCATGGAAAACATTTAAACATTACCCAATGAACTAAAGAACTGAAACATATTCAGAGTTTAAATTCAAGTTTCATTCTTGACACACACACACACACACACACACACACACACACACACACACACACAAAATTAAGACTAGGCTACATAACATCAAGTTATGTAGCCTAGCCTAACAATCGGTCATTTTGCATTGTTTGTACAAATTACAGAAATGTTTGAATTGAAAATGTTTCACTTCTAGAGAGCCCATGGTGAAATATGGTTGTTTGCATGTATTAACCATAGACTGTAAATATTGTATTAACTGGTAATCATTTATTTTTATCTTAATATTTGTGCTGTAGCCTATTTGGTGAAAATTAGAGATTGAAATAAACACAATGCCTTAATTTGGTTTAGGCCTAATGAACCAACTTGAGGTGGGAACAAATCACACTGTCAATCACTCAATACAAAAAAAAGCTCATACATGTTATTTATACCCAGAAACCTACAGACCAAATGTACTTTTCCCAATTGCCAATAATATCTTAGAAAGGGTAACCATTACTAAATTTCTTGGAATTCTCCTAGATGAAAATCTCACCTGGAAAAATCATATAGGCCTAACACTTATCTCAGGCAAAATAGCAAAAAATATTGGAGTCATCAGAAGAATAATGCATCTGTTATCAAGAAAAATCCTTCTTAATTTATATTACCCTATGATCTATCCATACATCTCATACTGTAACATTGTTTGGGCTAGCACCTTTACCTCAACTGCATTCTTTCTCTGCAAAAAACGGTTCATCAAAATGATCACTTTCTCCAACAGATTTAGCAGCTCTACTCCTTTGTTCCAGTCCCTACGAATTCTCCCCATCTTCCACCTAAACCAGTTTCAGATATTTTGTTTTCCAATCAGTCAACAACTTACTCCCCATCTGTTTTCAAGATATATTTCAATTCAATTCTCAAATCCATCATTACAACACAAGGTCAGCCAGCTTACTTCATTCTGCATTGTTCAGGACATCGTTTTCTCAATTCTCTATCAGATTCAGAGGACCTCATTGTTGGAACAATTTACCCAATCATATTAGAAACAGCACCAGCCTCAACTTATTTAAAAAACAAACCATTTATTTCCTGCTTGGCCAATTAACCAATGTGCCATCATAATCTTTCTCTGCCACAAGAGCTTATTTTCCTTTTTCCCCTCTTCTTTAATTTGTCTCTTTCTTGTTTTGCTTTCTTTTACACCTTATTGAGTATGTGTTCTTGTTAGCTTCATTGTTTTTGCTTGGACTACATTAATAGTTTGTCTCTGTGTTACATGTTTCTCTTTAGGAGGGCCACACAAGCCCCTCTGGGTTTATTTGGCTCCTCCAGCACATTTCTTTCAAAATGTACAGTTTGTTAATTAACTAATCATTATGTACTGTCTGTTTTTCCATTGATCTATTATGTTTATGTTTTTTTTTTTGTGCAATAAATAAAAAAAATACTTACCATAGAAACAACAGCACTCCACGGCTCCCCCTGCTAGTCAGCAGCAAACCACATGTAAGGAAGTAGCTTACCTTGCTGTGTATTAATGCAGGTCGTCCTCCTCCTCGTCGCTTTTTCACCTCCATGTTTGGTGATACAATGTCCTCCGTTCCTCCATGTAAGCGTTGTTTTGGTTCGTCATTTAATATTTACAATCTTTGGTTCGTCCACACAAACATCAGACTTTCTCTCTCTGTTGCAATAACCAATTAACACAGTTTATATTAAGCGCTTCAGTTTTAACACGCGTCAAAGTACGAACTTGTACAAACTAGAAACAGTGTAAATACCTAATGTATTTTTTTTGTTGTTTAACTCAAAATCTGACTTTAAATGCTGCCAACCAATTATTGTTTCAAAAACCAGCAGCAAAGTCAACGGTCACGCGTCACGGTTACGTCATTACGTTATTGAAAGGTGGCATGGAGGCAAGAGTAGGCTCTAAATGCAGGATTGAGTTTTTGGAAATCATATCTGGGTGAGAAAACGACAGATTTGACATAATGACAAATGGACAGTTGGAAATCCTGTCATGTGTGAACATGACATCGCATGCCAAATTCCTTTAGTCAATAGAGATTTTAATAGGGAACAGTAGGCTACAATGTTTTTTTTTTTGGGTATAGCAGCACATTTTCACAGCTCCTCCCACCCTTTTAGGGCCAATGACATCTAAACATCTCCTCCAGCTGCACCAACAGTTCATTCCTTATCAATTTAAGTGAGTTCATTGTGGAGTGTCAAAGAGTGCAGAGAAAAGGTGTATTGTGCTAAATTTCGTGGTGGGACGCGGAGCAGGGATGCAAAAGGTAGGTTCCCTCCCCCATGGGTGTGTCCACTACTACCGGAGGATCTCAGTGTATCCACCTGCAGAAGCCGCTTCCCAGCTCTACACACTTGAGCGTCGCTTGCGCACGGGAGAAGCTGGGCTGTTACTCGTCTCCAGGAACAACTCTTTGTTTCTAACCTCCTTCAGTGGGAAATACGGACTCTTTTGATGCGATTTAGAGCTCACTTCAAGTTAAAGCGGCCGTGTCAAGTTAATTTAAATCCAAGCTTTGTTTGGCTGTGGGATAATCGTGCAGGATCTGCCGCGGATACACTGATACTCCAGCGTGCGGACGGAGGAGCTCAAAGGATCTGGGTGGATGGTTTTAAATGTTTAACAGCTTCATCACCACAGTATTCACTGGACGTAACTAAAGGGTAGGTCATAAATGAAGTGCTTAATTTATAGGGTTGCCTTCATGGCCAGTCAAATTTTATACATTCAGGCTATTCAGACTGATGTGATCCTAATTCAACAAGGAACCACATTTGTAGAATCGAGGATACATGAGTGATGAATGAGCTGAATATGATAGAAAAAGGCTCTGATATGTTTTTTAAAGTTCTGATGTCTTTTTTATTTATTTATTTTTTGCCCTGACTATTTTCAGTATTTAATGTATTAAAATAAGAGCCTAGTTTTGTGCGTATTCCCTTGCGCGTGGGATGTAGTTTTAGTTCCCTCATATGCGTTTGAGTTTCATAGAGTTTTTGCTGTATGTGATGCTCTTTTTCAAAGATCTGCCATGCACAGCGATGTCGTTTATATAAGAAGCCCTCTGTGCCACTTTTCACAATTTAGAGTCCTAGGTAGGTCTCATAAATGTCACGTGGTTCATGTTCATGCCCTCATAACTCGAAGCTCAGTCGTCACGCTTTATTTTGGTGAACGGTCTTGCTTTGGAGTTGTGCCCTCAGAGCTCAACGTGGAACTTGATCTTAAACCCTGACTGTCAGTTTGACCTCAGATTCAGACCCACGTTTACGAGCAGATCAGTGCAGTGCATGGATAATCACAGCAGAACAGTATCGCCTATGTGTTGTACTGTACCCAAACGTGGCACACTTCTTTCTTTGGTTTTTACGCACAATTGTGGCTCATTTCAGTCGCGCTGATGACCTGGATTTCTGTCGATAATTTTATGGGGATATTATTAACTTCTGCTCTCTTTGTTACTCTTGAAGCATGTTGATGCGCCTTGTGTGCACAGCCAGAGCGCACAGAGCAACTCCTGTACTGCTTGTAAAATTGCTTCTGCTGTATTACTGACGAGGTATTTGCGAAACTATTTTGCATGAGATAGAATATATACTATTATGCGTTGTTTGCACAAGAGCTGAGGGTTGAGAGAGAGTGGCTTGGCTCTCAGCTGGATGGAGACTCCCTCCATTCACTGTTTCCCTGGTTGTACACAGAAGCAGACAGAGGCAAGAATAATTGTGGGCGGTTAGGAAACGCACAGTAAAATGAGAGACCAAGCAGAAACCACGGAAGCAATGATGACATTTCAATTCTGAACTATAGTTGAGTTTCTTCCCAGACTCCTACTACCCTCTGCTTTTCTGCTTCAGGTAACTTGGCATATATTGCACACCATAATGAAATTTAACAATTGTTACATGAAACAGATCCCATCTTGTTTGTATTTATTTATATCTTGTCTGG
This sequence comes from Labrus bergylta, assembly GCF_963930695.1. Taxonomy (NCBI): domain Eukaryota; kingdom Metazoa; phylum Chordata; class Actinopteri; order Labriformes; family Labridae; genus Labrus; species Labrus bergylta. Next base: position 11,449,228 of record NC_089199.1, on the reverse strand, counting down.
TTTTGGTTTAAGAGTCACTGTTCTAAGAATTTTCTATTTATCATGGTAAGAAAGGAAACGGGTCTATTGTTGCAGCTCAGTGGTTGTAAACTGGTCTTTGCAGATGGTTTCTGAGGTGGAAGTTCAAGCCCATTGTCTGATGTGCATCCCTCTGTGTCCCTCAGCTCCTGTGCTCTTCCTCCTCTCCTCTGTTAACACACAGAGGGATAATGTGGGACAAACTGTGCTGGCTGCTGGCCCTGCTGGCCCTAACGTCTGGGGCTTTGCCGTCCTCCAACGAGCCCCTGTCTGCTCCCAGGATTTTCCTCTCCTTCAAAGGTAAGACACTCACAACACTATGATCCGCTTTATTCAGTTTTTGTGTTTCTTTGCAGACAAGTTGATTTGATCAGGGAGTAATAGTCTCTTTTAGTGTTTTATTTCTCTCTCTTGTTTTATAACTGGAATGGGTAAACTATTGGCACTAGCTGAATTCAGGACTTGGCATATATTCCCTCCCTGCTTCACAGAGAGTTTGATTGTGTGTGGATGAGGGATGAGGAGATGTGCTGCTGAACATTCAGGGTCAGAGAATGTGTCTTCATTTAATCGCCTGGCTGCCATCAGTTGCCTAAACAGGCCATTGTGTGGCCTCGGCTTCCTTCTGAAATCAAGTCAGATTTAACACTTGGCTGGACACACACTCAGGGCACAGATCCAGGATGTTATGAATGTTTGCCGGTGCCACATGAGACCCTGTGTGTGCATTGAACTGTCTTGTTAAAATAGGTCTGAACGATGTAGTCTCCTGAGTTTTGTCATTGGAGGGCTGGTGTAGCCATTGTGTCCATGTAAAGCTTTTATAGAAGTTTTTATTGCAACTGTTTCCTATGAGTACGCCTGTGAGTGTAAATGCGTGGAATTAGAAGCATTATGAACATTAGTAGCATTATTAAATAGGAACTGTCTTTTCTGGAAATCATTGAAAATTGGATTTGAATAATCCTAACTGTTTATATTTTAAAGAAGTCGCATAGTTAGTCCTGAAATGGCAGAACTTATTTGTGCTAATTTGTTGCTCCCGCCCTTTTTTTCTTCTTCTTATTTTTGCCAAATTAGCTTTTTTTTGCTGCTTCTCAGATATGCCACTTACCTGTTTTCCCCCTTAAAATCCCATCTCTTTCTCCCCATCTCTAATAGAGTTGGATTTCACCCTCTACTGGTCTCACATTGACTTGTTAGAAAAGGGTTCATTTTTTTTCTGCTGCTTTTAATTGAGTTTCTTTTTGTTTTTAATTAGTTTCTGGGCTTACTTTATGCCTCACGGAGCAACTTCAGATAGCTGGAGACTAGAAATGCACCTTGGCTTTGCATTTGCTAATTGTATTGGTGTTGCACCGTACTGCTGGGAATAGCTCTGTAATGTGCTTTTATTAATTATTTATGTGGCCGTGAACTTAACCAAATAATAGGTTTTAGCTTCCCATGATATCTGTCTTGTGGTGGCTTACAGATTGGTTGTAATAAGAAAAAAATCCATCTGATATTTAATGAGCTTTTATATTTAGATTATAAAAGAAAACAAGCTTCAAGTGTAGGCGGCCAATTCTAGCAACTGTTAGAATGCATCTTTGTTGATTTGGCTTCTGTCTGTGACCCAGCCTCTCTTGTTTTTTCATAAAGGTTACACACTATCACTTCCCACTGATTATTTGCATTTTATAAAGCAGGGAGAGAAGATTTTGCTGCTTTTGGCGGAAATCCAACATTTTGACACAAGAGAACCAACCCTTTGTCTTTCCTTTTTAAATATTTGCTTTCTATCACAGCATCAGGCAACAGATTATATGCATACATACACACACATCTCTCTAAAGGAAAATGATAATATCTTGTTGGCATATATACAGTATTAGAGATGCATTTCAGTGTGACCATCTGCTATAAACGCTCCCCTTGAAATCACATTCTGCATACACTGAAATGTATTAATCTCTACATTTCCTGCCATTGAATTTAAACGCATATTTTCCTAAATCTCTTCAGACCTAAAAGCTATAGGATTATCATGTATAAAAAACTTTGTGAAAACAGATTGCATGTTAAATCACAGTGACAAACAAACAGCTTAAATTCCTGGCACACAGTCTGAAAGAAAATCCACCACCTTTTTCTTAAAATGGGAATTGTTTCTCTTTGTTCTCTAAATTTGATTAGTCAATTTCATAAGCCCCTTATTTAATCAATTGTATTGATTAAAATTTTGTAATTGCACAAACAAGCAGGATAAAAAAGACCTGTGGATCTGTTAAAACTAAAGTTAACCACAAACAGCCATGAGCAAGCTAAGCTGATAACTTCTTCTTTTGAGGTTCCCAAAGTAGCTACTGAGTGTGTTAGTGCAAGATGAGTTATCGACTGTGATAAGGACCAAGAAAGCAAACAGAGGCTAAGACCAAAGGAATGTCTACGCAAAGCTCGCAGGGATCATGAACCAGGACTTCAAAAGAGACACACTTAAAACAAAACACACACCCTAATGAATCTAACTTAACTTTGAGTGGTAAAAAAGTGTACAGTAAGATGTATTACTATATCTCTATTTTTATATATATATATATATATATGTATATATGTGAGAGAGAGAGAGATAATAAGAGCATCAAAGTTGAGATGACATAGAAAAACAAAAGGTCTTGTCTGTGTCTCCCCTCTCACAATGCCTGGAGGAGTCCGGCTCAGATCAGCTGTCTGAGAACTCCTATATTTACTTTCAAACAAGGTCTGTAATCACATGCTATTTTAGTGCGCAGGGCTCTGCGAGGTTGTGACCTCTTCAAACAGAAGCCATTCACACCAGAGGTTAACTGCCCTCAAACTGTGGGAGAATGGCACCATATTAACAAGTAATAGCTTGTTAAGATAATCCTCGGGCCCATTTGAAAGTGTTTAACTTTGTTTATACTCAGCCCCTTTGGTCCTCCGAGGAACACCTGGGTACAAGGTTAGCTCTGGGAAAAAAACCAGGCCGTCCTGTAATTGGACTAATTCTCACAATCTTAAGGTTACTCCAGCCTTTGCAGTTTTTCCATGTCAGTCTTTTTGTCCTGCGTAATGGGTTGATGATTGTCACGACCCAACAAAGAACTCACTATCGGTTCATCTCTCCTGACAGTTTTGAGGGTCAGGACCAGAAATGGTGACATGCCCTCGTTGTCTTTATTCCTATAATAATTACGGGCTGCTCCTGAGTTTGAACTTTACTGCAACAATAGACCTCATACCCCACAGATTATATTCTATAGACAGATTTATGTGTATACATAGTACATGAGAAGAGCCCTTTGTCTCCTTCAAGTCATTCCCCTCCGTAGGTGGTCTTGTTATTGTCCTTTTGACTTCTCTGCTGAGAGAAAGAATTACAGTCCTAATCATGGTATGAGTTGTGACTCCTCCTCAGATTGTTTGAAGGACACCAATGTTTTTATCTCCTTGTGACCTGTCTGCTCTCTCTGGTGTATGTAAATGTGACAAACCAGAGCCTAAGCCAAGAGTTACTGCAATCAGGTCTCAGCAAATCAATGAGCTGCTGAAAGCTATCTTGTCTGCTAGCCATTTAGGAGATCAAACATATACCTTTCCAGACAAGGTGGTCACCTGCAACAATCCCACACATTGTCTGATTGCTCTGATCTGTTTCCTTCAAACACAAGTAAACAGACTTTATTTTAGCCTACTGCTGTGATTGGCTTATCACCACAGAGCTTGCAAATGCTTCAAGTCTGCAAGTTCTCTCCCAAACCCTCCTGCTGTTCAGCCATAAAGTGATGTTACTAATTAGCCGTAACATCAGAACACATCACACATTATAGGGGCTTATATTAAATGCATCATTTAGGATTTTTAACATAATGAGACGTATAATTCACATGCTGTTTGTAAAGATCCATGGGGAGATTCAGAAACGTGCATATTCATATTTATTTTCTTGGTCTGCTATTGTTTTCATTTTGTATACCACCACAGTGTGACCCATGAGCTGATGTCTAATCAACTGGCACTCTATGCATGGGCAAAGCCAAAAAACATTTACACCAAAACAACCCTAACCCTAACCCTAAGACATGCTGTTCAAAGTGTATTTAGAATATATTTGCTTTTCCTCATCTAGTACAGATACAGTTGTTATGTTACAAGAACTTATAAGGATAAGAGTTGATGACAACATGCAATTTTGGGGTCATTAAAGAGCACTATTGTTACAAGTTAAAGCTTAAATAATATAAATGACAAACAGAAGCTAAATTATCTTGAAGGAAACAACGAGCAGCGTGTTTATTGTTGCAAAACGCTGGTTTTCTAGTTTTTCAACAAAAGCAAGTACGCTTTTCACATCGGCTAAAGTCCACTGTGCACTGTTGAAACACTTTACTGCAATATCCAATCCACATCCTCTGTGTCTTTAGCTACCAGCTGTGCTTGTTTACTGCTTTCCCAGCAGATAATCATCATCAGTACATTAAGGGAACAAGTTTGTCACAGCCTCACTGTCTCTGTCCTACATGTATTCCAGTTCTGAGAAGTCATGGCAGGATGCTTTTATCTTTTGGTCACATCGCTGCTCTCTTGTACATACAGTACTCAGATGCAGCAAGCGTATGCATAACACGTGCAACATTGTACCTGTTGGCAAAATTCTGCGGTCCAGAACTCCCTCCCCTTTCCCTATTATCGCCATTAGAGAATGTCAGGGCACTGCAAAATGTTTCCACTGAGTAATGTGTGATGGCTGTGGCACGCAAGCCTGCAGCAATTATTACAATAGTTTGCTACTTTCTCCCTAGAGATGCTGCTGGGGGAGGAGAGGGGAGGAGAGGGGGGTGCATCCCAGCAACCTCTGCTCTGCAGGATGCATGCTGTCAAAGTCTGATTATTCAGGAGAGAGAAACAGAAGGCGACAGCTCCCCGTGCTAAATATAGTGTCCTTTCTGTCTGTTTCTTTCTCTTTTTTATCTCCCTCTCCTCCTCTGCCTTTACTCTACACTCACACCCTCTGTATTTGCTTGGTGATAAGAGGTTGGCAGTGTCAGGTGAGGCAGGAGAGCACCCAGTACACCGCCCACAGCTGGAGCGTGCTGTTTTAGCACACTCGAAAGGCGAAATGGGAGAGGGGGGTCTCTAAAGTGCCTGGACTTTCCTTTAGAAGAAGGCACACAACAGTGAGGCAGCAAAGGAATGTTTGAAAGAGGAGTGGGTGGACATGTGCAACAGAAAGGTTTTACATATTAGCTCAGTTAACGTGCGGAAAGTGAAGCGCTAGATTGCAGCATTGAAAGGAAATACTGTGCCTCTATGTGCAGCTCTTTCTTTGTCAATCAACACATGCTGGCTCTTCACTCTTTAATGATTTCACTCAAAAAATACACATACAAATAATTTCTAAAAATGCTCTGGATTGAGAACATATCTCTGCCTTTGCATTTTGATCCCCCCTGGGCGATAAAAATTCATCCAACATGTAAAAGGGAAAAAATCACTAAAAGTCACTCCGCTTTTCATTCAGAATAAAGCAACTGGCTAAATCAATCAAGTGTTTGTGCTGGAGAGGAGCAGATCTAAGCATAAAGAAAATCATATTCCACTGTGAGATGTATCAAAGCACCGAACAGACCATGGATTTAGATCATAACAAGTTGACCAGTGGTGGAGCTAGTGTGGCAACAGTGTACAAGTTTAGTTCAGGACTAGATGTTTTCTGGGAGACCGGCATGCTGGAGAGCAAGAGACAACATTCCCTAATTACAATATAGTCTTTTTTTCCTAAAATGTACATTGCATAGCACTAGGTAAAGTGTTTTTTTTTTTTTATGTTTTTTTGTTTTGTTTCTGCTTCTATGGAAAAGCTGTGAGCTGGCTTTTAATGAAAGAAAAAACAACTTTTTTAGATAATTGTCCTACCTTTTTTATGGATTGTAGAGGATTTAGTGTGAATCTGAGCCTTGAAATTGATTCATCTGACATTGTAGATCAGGACTCTTACTACTAAGAAGAACCCTAGATGTCTAAGAAAGTTAATATCTCTGTGCAACCTCTTTACCATTAATAGGTTTCCAGAAATAATCAGTGTTAATGGCTTTCTGTCAGAGAGCTCATGTGTGTGGATCATAGTTTACTGCACGTACACTTGATGCCTGTGCTCAACAAAATGTCACTCCAGTCGTCTGTCTACTGTTTAAAGGGGGGCAACACTCAGCAGGGGTGAAAGACAAACACTCTGTTTGTGGATGTGTGTTTTGGTTTGTTAGTGTGAAAGTGAGTGTGTACTCTCATAAAAACATCCTGGTGTCTGGTTTCTGCTGCATCCAATTTTGGAGATCGAAATGTGACAGACAGGGTAAAAATAGACGTAAGCCACAGTGGTACATAAGACAAATGTCATTTTTTGTCTCTATTTTGAAGAGCTTGATTGGCTCCTGTTGGTGAGTCTTGTTCATTGATTTCCTTTGGGCCATTTAAATCATTACTACTGGCAGATTATTAGAGGCATTCTGTATTAAACCTCATGGCTCGCAGAAGAAGAGGAAGGCAGGTTAGACCAAGAGGACAGCAATTGTTGTGGTTAGAGACAGAGATGGAGAATGTAAAGGTTTTACTGGAGGTGCTTTTCCTCAGATTCAAAGTGACATGGAGGAATTGGAAAGAGTCTTTTAATATTCATGGCAAGTCCATGTGGTTAAGTCTGCCTTGTTTGTGTGTGTGTTTGTGTGTGTGTGCTTCTGCAAAGCTCTATATATATGACAGTGCTTTGGTTCGGTTACCATAGCAGCATCTACCTGTCACTCCTCACAAACTGAATCGGGTTCAAATGCTTCTCTCGGCAGAGGAGAGGTGGGATGTAATCACAGCGCTGAGCTTATTTCCCCTGATGTCTGCTGCCTTGTCTGCTTGCAGGAAAAACCTAAAGTAAAGCAATGCGAAGGCTTCAGGGCTTAGTTAAGACAAACGAGACAATAAATGAGCTTAAACAATAGACTTTGAAGAGCCTGTGGTCTGTTCTTGTGAAGTTGCTGGGAGGAATGGAGAGTTTATTAAGGGAACAAGTGAGGGATTGGTTTTTCTAGACGTGCTCTCCAGATGTGGCAGAGGAGTGGGAGTCCTTCGGAGAGAGAGGGGAGGGGGATTGGGGTTCAGCCTGAACTAAAATTAAGGAGACACTGGGTCAAGGGCGCCTCTCCACTTGTTTACTCAGACAGCTATCATTCATTATCATTTGTCTGTCAGTGTCCAGATCCAGTTACAGCAATGCCATGGCCTCGCTCATGTGATTGCCCTTGTGAACACTCGGGGTGGGAACTAGGAACACACACTCTGTCATGTATTCGTACCTACACTGATTGTGTGTTTGTGTGTGTTACTTAAATACATAGGGGAATCAAAAAGCAACTTACAAAGCTACTTTTTTAATTTTCTAAACTCATTCTCTCCATATCATTATCATTATATCAGGGTGTTCAAATTCCTTCAGTGCTTCTTTTTACACAATAAAAACAGATACAGTGAAAACACAGAAAAGCACAAGACAAGCAACATCTGTAAGATCTGCAAGTAGCATGCAACAAAAGGAACAATATGTTGATCTTAAACCATGAATCATTCGACTGTTTCATCAAACAAAAGGAAATTAACTGGCAAACATTTTTATTCTATCTGCCAAAATCTTTTAAATGAACAAGGGAAACACTTTCAATCAAATCTCTGGTCATGTTATTGTGATTCAGTATTTCCAGACTTTGTACTGCATGCATGATTGAGATGAGAACTTTTACACTGTTGGTGAAACTATACACAAAGCTTTTGTAAAGCGTTGTGTCGTTTTAAAGATTGCATTAATATTCATGAAACTGATTAACTGAATCGTTTCACAATCTTCAAAACCACACTTGCTTGTAATGTCTTAAAAGGTTATCGTGAAATAATGAGAACTGTAAAACATTTCAGAAAATGTCAAAACACAACAAAGGTATTTGAGTTTACCCTTTCAGGATTGATGATTAGGCACTTGTTTTTGTTGTTTGCTTTTCTGCCTTTTCTCCAAACTACGACAGGAATGGTTACCAGTTTTAGAATAGATAATACGCTTGGTAAGTTGATAGGCTTAGGCAGTCAATGACTTTGGAAATGGATAGATTTTCTAGACGTATTTAATCAAGCAAAGTTGAGACCAGATATTAGAGCCTCTTATTTTTTCATCTAGCTTCAGTCTTTGCAGATGTAACATCATTTGACTTGACTAGGAATGACCATTGGGTGAAGAGCTCATACTGTGAGAAGGGACAAATGTTTATCTGTTCTATCAGTGAAAGAAGGTCTGTCTGATGAAGAGAGAGAGGAGATACATTACAGGAGACATGCTGGAGGAGAGAGTTATATCTGATGAGCTATTGCTGATACAATGTGTCTAAGGGGATTTTCTGCAGCCCCATCACAGTCATGTTATCTGAATGCAACATGACTAACTACAGATTTGTTCTCCTCCCCATGGACACAGACTGACATGTTGAACTTGAGGGGGTCCTCTAGGAGGGAAGGAGAAAGGGAGACAGAAAGACGAAGAGACTCAGATAAGGAGGGCAAGAGTCGAAGTCAGGACTGTCAGAAAGATAGAGTGAGCAGAGGGAAATATGATGGGAACGATAGAGCAGACACAGAAGGGGCGCTTTGAGCGTGCTAATGGACTATGGGGCATCAGTGTCAGGTTTGCTATCTCAGCCAGAGCAGGGATGGATAGATAGATGGAGGGATCTGAGAATGAGAATGAGAAGGAGGAGAGGAGTGTGGGTGCATGCAAAAAATCATACTGCAGACAAATTGTGTGTCTGCTTCTCAGTAGCTGTGTTTGAGAATTGGTTGAGATGGCTTACCTCAGTTGCTGACTGCTTAGACCATACAATGTAAGGGCAATGAAAACTTCTGACTTTATACAAACTAACATATTGTACAATGTGTTCCCTTTCCAGGTCCTTACTTTGTTAATTTGTCTAATTTATTGGACAACCCTAATGTTTGGACATGAAAAGTAGGGTGTGTGTGTGTGTGGGGGGGACATTCATTCCTTAATGTCTTTATTCTCATGAAAACAACATAGATACAAGTTTAAAAAGGACAAACATACACACTTTGTAACAACTCTTTTGTGCTTTATACAAATGCATGCATGACAGCGTGTGTTGGTTATTGATACCTTGGGAATGTAAAGGGCTGTAATGTTAGATGGATCATCCAAGGGTAGGTGTTGTAAGTATTTTGGCACCATGAACCATCTAAACCAAATCCCAAAGAAGGGCTCTGAACTGTACACATATTCGTCAACATAAAAGAAAAACTGATGTGAAGCCAAAGTACATGTACACGTGGTTGGGAGTGATTTCTTCATGCTGAGTGTTAAACATTCAAAGTAGTTTTCACTGGCAAGCTTTAATTGCACATGCCTCCTTTTGTAGATGAAAGGTCAAACTTGTTTTCAGGCAGGCGTTTGACAACCTCAACCTCCTGTAATCTGTCAGGTGTGGGACGTTCAGGCAAAAAGTCCACCAACCCTCCGTGTGTGTGTAGCTGAATGCTGGATGAAGACCAAGTATCTGTCTTTGAGATTATGGGAGAAATTAGTCCTGTGGTTCAGTCTGACCATGATCCTGTGGGAGGCTGCAGTAGTGCTGTCTCGCTATTGGATTAAAAAAAAAAAAGCCAGAGCATTCCTCCTCCCCATGTCAGAGCTTTTATTTCATCTTTTGGCTTCAGCCTTTGCCTTCCTTCATTTCCCCCATATTCTCTCTGCAGGATACATAATTGGTGAAAACTGAGCCTCTGTCAGATGCTAACATCAATACAAAGCCCACCTTCAAGGTTGCAGATGTAAATGCTGGGTAAATGGCAAAGCCCTCCTTGTCAGATTGATCTTGCTTCAATTGGATTTGTATTCCAAATGTTCCATTAGCTGCTGTGGCTTCGAGCAAGTATAATGCCTTAGTTTGAAGGTCAGACCTTATGAGTGAGATCCCCCCCCTTGTGTGGTTCGGGAACCTCCCAGAACCCATCTCGTCCTGGAAGAACAACAGAGATGAGCCGAGCGGAGGAAGAAGGGGCAGAATGTGGTGAAACATGAGGCTTCTAGGCCTTGTTTTCTGGGTTCATGCACTGATGGGCTCACCGATAATGTGCTGATTGTGGATGGGAGGAGATGGCCTCTCATCCCTGATCATTGTGGCGGTTGCATTGACTTGGTGCCAAGTTTTTTTTTTCCCCCTGTTCACGCCTCTTTGCCTTGGCGCTTTGTTAGCTAGCCCTGTTCTCAGGAACCCTCTCTAGGTGTCCCTAATGGTATGTTGGCAGTGTTGTCCACAGTATCTGTGCCATATGTGTGTGTCTGTGTGACTGCATACATATGTATGAATGAGAAACAGGAGTACGGGCCTCCTATGTTGCTGTTGTTATTGTTGTTGTTGGTGTCGACGCCTCACTCATCCCCGTGAATGGACTGCTTGGTCTAAATAGAAGAGGGGCGTTTGTGTGGGTTGGGTCCATCATTCATCCACTTCATTCATGTCCCTGGGGGAGCAGAGGGGGGAGTGGTGTACAACACTGGCACGGCATATTCGCTCAAAGCATCCTCTTCCTCCCTCTGCTCTCTCTCTCACTCCGTCTCTCATCATTCTCCTCCCTCACTTTTTCCTGCTCTTGGCCCAAATGCTGAAACAGTCATCAGACAGAGCTTGGCAGTGATCCTTGGCTTTCATGTTTTGTAGAATTTCATTTGAGATGAATTGATGTGCTCCTCTGTGCCATGTGCTTCGCCTCTCTACAATGATGGAAGACCACAGACAGCCCCCTCAGAGAGCACATAGGAAGTGGTACCTCCTGGCACAAATACACAGAAACAAACTCTTTTCCACAGCTGACAGATCGAGTTTTAATGTGGTCGACTCAGCTGAGAATCCCACAGAGGAGACAAAAACTGTCTTCTGACATTGGGAAGATCTCCAACTTAAATGTTGCTTTGTTCAAGTGTAATCGCATTTGGAGAGTATAAAAAGCTTGGAATTCATTAGTCCATGGCTTCTGATTATACCATTGTCACTGGCGTTAAGATTTACTGCACAGTGTGAAATTTACCTTTTCACCACCGTGGCCGGATTACACTGTCCTATTAAACAATCTGTGCATGACTAATTAGTCGCAACCAATTGCAATGCATTATAAGCAGATTAGTTGCTGTGGTGTTCAATAGGATTGTTCTCCAAAGGCCATGTTGTATTGCAGGGAAACATTATTGCAATATGCAAATCATGTACAGAGATGCATGTGCAAGTTCTACCAATTAGCATTGCATTAGCTTCTTATAGTAGCATTTTTTGGTTTGGACTCCATGCTGGTGTTGTTTCTAAACAAATAAAATGATTATGCACTAATCATACGTCTGCAGCATTTCCAACTGCATCATGCAAGTATGAGGAGATTTGTTTGTTTGTGTGTAGCAACTGCTCCTAGAATGTAAGTGTTTTATTCTGACATTGTTGTTGTTCCAAGTTTTGATCAATTTGGAGTTGTAATTGGTATTTTTTTTCACTTGTCATGCAACTTTTTTTTAGCTTTCTTAAGCTCCTGCTTTTGGGTAAGATTGGATACAGGCCCTACATTGTATAATTTTCAAGTCTTTAAAGTCTAACTCAGGCAAGACATGGCATTTGTTTCAGCAAAATTCAGCAAAACTGTTTCGTATCATGAGATGGACTGTCCTTGACTCACTTTCAGTATCACAGCCGTCAGAAGCAGGCAGTAAAATTTGACCTGGCAGGTTGACTTGTAATAAACGCCTTGTCCCTTTATTTATTTATTTTAATGCAGGGCCTGATTGCGTGACGATCAAAATCAAATTCCTCAGCTCTCTCAAGCTCTTTCTTGTCTGAATGTTTGGAATGATTCACTGGTTCTTCAGATGATCAGAACCAGACTGCTGGAAAAGCTACAAGAGAAAATATGGCAAGCTGCAAAACAAACGAGCCCTTAGCAGGAAAAAAAAAAACTTAACTGCTGTTCAGATCTGATGAATGAAAAACAGATAAAGAAGATAGAAGGGAGTGTGAGGGAGAGCAAGTGCGACTGCTTTTTTAAATAAAAAAAGTATCTCTCTCCATTCCTGGTGTTGGTCCAGTGTGTGTTTGGTAGCCTTATCAGTACAGAGTGGATGGCTAAGTACTGATTTATGAGCACACATGACAGTGTAAGATAAGAGGGTTTTTAGCCTCTATGTGTCTCCTTCAACACCCCATGTGTGGACAGATGGAGGGACTGTGACCAAGATTTCCCACTGTCATGCAGGTTGCCTCTCAACTGATAAAAATCTTGATTTCCGCTCAGAATTTTCTCTTTATATCTCGCCATCTCTCTCCCTCTCAAATCAAAACAGGTACTTCCAGCTCATTTTGTTCTTTTGTTAAAAACAACTGTTGCGCTGTAAGAAATGTCTGGTTATGGGATGCTACCGCTATGGATTTTGATGTGTTGCATCATGACTGTTTAACTACTGGAAAGGTCATTTCAACATTTCTTATCTCGTTCCATTTCTCTGCACACTTCATCTCACTGAGCACAACTGCCAACAATAACATGCCTGAGAATTTGCAGCCATCACTGATTAGCTGTTGGCATTTGGTTGAAAAAAAGCTTGTAATCGGGACAGGACAGGGGTAAATGTTATTTGCACATTTCATGCTGGTGTGCAGTACCTGCAGCGTAGTATTGACTTAAGGGCTTATGGAGCAGAGGTTTAAATTGATAGGGTACACTTAAAATCTTGCATTGTTTTTATGATTTTATGAATCTTTTACTTACTCTCTTGTTGCAAATAGGTCATCAGTTTTGCTACCTTTGCCCAATTTGTCGCCATTTGTCATCTAAATGTTCAACTGCACAATTTAACTTGAGAAACATTTCCCTATTAATATAAATTTTATATTTCTCATGCACACATTGCAGTGTAGTATTGTCATTAAAGGGTTTTTGTTGAGAAGAGGCCTAAATGTGGATTGTGTAGGACAGACATGACATCACTCACTTGTGTTTTTATGCATCTATTTCTCTCTTTCTTGCTACAAATAAGTTTCTAATTTAGCTACTTTTGCCTCCTTAGCCCGCAAGATCTCCCCTTTCAACTGCACAAATATAGAGGGAAACTTTCTATCCCTGATCTCTATTAATATGAATTTAATACTAACTAGAACCTTTCAAATAATCTCTCCATGCTGCCCCTAAGGCGCGGCACTCTGAGCAGCGACCCTTATGGTCATGGGTGAGAAAAAGGTCAAAGGGTCATGGGGTAGGATGTCCCATCTGTCCATCAAACATGAAAGCAGCAGAGTCTACAGGCGCTGGTGTTTAAATGGGAGGAGGGAGTGCGTCAGTCAGCACAGGGCGTAAAAAGGCGGGGGATTACACAGACAGACAGTAATCTATAGGTCTGTCAGCCTGTCACTCAACCTGACCTTGGCTAGCATTGCTTTAATTGCAGGTTGGGATGAGAGAGTGGGGCCCAGACAATTCACATTATCCATTAAAGATGTAATGGCTGCCAACATGTCTCTTCTTGAATTACTTTTTTTTTTTTAACCTATCGGAATGTAAATGGTCATTTAAGCCTGTAACTATTTTGAGAGAAGCCTCCAAACTTTTAAGTAATGCAGGCTATTCATGCATGGGAAAATTGTTGTGTGCAACATTCCTCCGCTCACACCGAATTTAGTACAAGGATGCTATAGAAGAAACATTTTTTCAAAGCTGATGGCCCTAGGGTGGTCTAAACTGACTGCTTCCATGCGAGATCACACTTCTACACCACACCTGTTTGCTTTTTTCTGCAAGTTAGATTTAAATCTTCCTTCACGCCACAATAAGCTCAGCTTTCACCTTGTTGAATAATCCTCTTCACAGAGAGCCTTTGATATAGAATTAAGACAGGTTGCAAATGGGAAAAAAAATGTAATGCTGAAAAGTATTTAGCATCTTGCAAAAGCTTGAAAAATGTGACTTCTTATGCTTTCTTTTTTCCATCACAATATTCTGTTGCATTTCCACTGTCTGCATTCCTTTCTGCTATCTCTTCCACCACTTCAGCACTCCAACTCCCTCCATTCCCACCAACCATCATCTCCTTCATACAGCCACTCTTCCACTTTGAAAAAGATGAATGCCCTTGACTGACGGTCATCATGTCCCACTTTGTTTTCTCCACTCCTCTGCTCCCATTTATGCCAAAAAGACAGACAGACAGACAGCAAATGGATGAGTTAACATGGACGCTCTGTCACTCACAGCATCCAGTCAGCTTGTACTCCCCAGTAGGTCTCTCTGCCTCCCTTTCTTCCCATAGCTCTCAGCAAACTGCCCTGCTGTGTTTCATTCAATGTTTGGATTGATCTGGATCTGGCAGTATTAAATGCCTTTGCCATGCTTGTAAATATACAAAAATAAAAGAAATAACCATTGAAAAAAGCACAAACAAAAATGGTTGTGACGAAAAGAAGCCGTAGGATGCTTTCCACTGTTAAGAATATAACTTTGCAAGGTCAATTGTTGCATACTTGGCCTTGAAGCTAATCATTCCAAATAAAAAACTTGCTAAACTGAGAATTGCTAGACTTCAGGCCTGACTGATAGAATCCAAGATATGTATAATGATACAGTGATAGATGATACTTTGTATTAGCAGAGTCAATGTTGGAATATGTGAAACACTAACAAATAACATCTCCCATTTGTGTTGCTCAAGCTGCTCACACCCGGGCCATAGGAAGAAAACATAATATTGTTCTTGGGCAGTTCCCCATGTTCAAACAGCTCAAGAGTTACCTGTAATAACCTGCCTGGGAATAACTGTGTTTTTATTTGAGAATAAACTCAACAATCATCCAACTTTGTTGCTGGATATATATTTTCCTTAACCAAGCTTGTGGTTGTAGCTTAAGCGAACGGAAAGGCAGAGTTTGTGCTGTGAGTGTAATTACCCTAAGTATTATCTGCCGAGGTCGAAGCCTTATTGATCTGGTAGTTAGCCAGTGCACAGTCAGCCACAAAGGGAATAGATTATCAAAAAATGTTATTTTCGATCTGCTTTCAAATATCTTCTCCTTAGGGAGAGTGTTTAGAAAAATCTTGACCATCTACACTGTCAATCAGCTAAGAACTGAAGTGACAGCTGCCAAACTTAGTATTTGCACTATATTGGATGTCTGAAACAAACAAACAAAAAAACAACAACAAAAGCGAAAATGTCAACCATGTAGGTTAGCTTGTAGTAAAGTCAGATAGTATTATAGTATAGTATTCAACTTCTGAAAAACCATGGATCGTCATGTGTGCCGACCCCTCGATCTGTTGATGAGCTACTCTCATCTTGATTAAAGTCCTGGACCAACCAGCACCTCTACATTGCCATCCCTATATCCAAACCTCTTGCATTTTAATAAAGCATTTCTGAATCTGAAATATTGTTGAAAAGATATTTCATGTTGAAGGGTAATTTTAGTTGGCTTAAAGCAAACATAAATGCCTTTATGGTTATGCATGCCTGTCTCAGTCTTTGTGGGGCAACTCACACTCACTGTTAACCAAGCACAAAGCATGTCAGACAAATGAGCAGGTTCTCTATGCAGGCCTGGACTTTTAAACCCCATACGAGGACCGTGCCATGCAGCTAAACAACCAGCCGGCTAATTGTGGAGCATTATGCGGTTGTCCCCTGCTTGTCATATGGCATTAGTGCACGAGGCTCCACCGGGGACCTGTCCTGACAAGTACCTGGTCGGGGGTGACCCAGCTTTTGTATAGCAGCAATGTGGGGTCAAGTGGATGTGTGCAGCAGAAGGGAGAGCACTATTTTGTTGAGCGTGCACAGGCAGATGGGAATTTGGTACTTGCCCATTGGTAGCTTGTACTATGATAAATTCTTAGAGGATGGAGTCATGGAGGTCAACTAGCTGCCCTGGCTAGCCTTTTGGAACTGAGGGCATGTTTATATAACTTAAACAAACCTCTAATTGACAATCTAATTTCTCACTCAGTAAAGGGCACAGTACATACATGATATGTCCTGCATTAGACAAAGGATCCAAAATGTTTTCATTGACATATCTAATTCAAAGGATATAGCAGGCTGTATCACATGCTCATGGACTCTTGAGTCATTTTACAAAAGACTAGCTCATTAAAATGTATTACAAAAAGCTTTTTTTGGTCCACTATGGATATATAATTGCAATTTTTCACTCAAGTGGCATAACATTTGTATGCGAGTGTAGCAGTTTAATCATCTAATTTGACATATCTCTCAAACAGACTTGTTTGAGTCTTCATGCTTGAGTTCGATACTTTCATTGGTTGAAGCACAACCATGACATTCATAGAGAAATACATCATCACTGCACTTATCACGCACACATTTCCCCCTATCGCCCTGCTTCTTCCACCTGTGGTATGCTGGATTATAAAGAAAGGCGCAAGTGTTATCTCAAAGGTTTGGTATGCAGACAGGGGCTAGTGCTCACTGGCAGGATCAGACAAGCTAAAGGAAAGGAAAGGTGTCAGAGAAAGCTCGGTGTTAAATCAAAATGGCATTAAGCAGGCAAAGAGAGTAAGATTTAAGATAAACCAGGATGCTATACATTTTTGGTCAAGCTTCATACACTATAACATCTCTTAAACAATGTTGTGGATGATGTACAGTATAAGGCTGGTGGAAATGCTCAAACAATCTGATGCAGGACAGGAAAGTGATAAATGATGTTGAGATGTTTGTTTCCTCATCACTCCTCACTAAGAGATTATTTAGTTCTGTTTCATAAAACACAGGAAGCTGCATTTTTGGTTGTCTGACTTTGGCCATCGCCTTCTGTAAATTGATTAGCATCCAAGTAAACGATGTTGTAAACAAAGTACTCAGACTTAAATCTCTGTCAGCAACATGCCTTATATGTGTTACACCTTATTATTACAAAGTTTAACCGATCTTTACCCCAACCAGGTAAACACTTCATTGGGAGTACATTTTTGGTCATGGTTCAAACAATCAACATTTACTGTCTATAGGAAACAGGAAGGCACAGCTTTCTCCCATGTCAAAGCCCATCAATTTGCTGACCCATCCATCACCCATTACTGCCTTTTACTGTAGACTTCGTCTGCTGTCTGACCACTTATTGTTTCTACACGGAAGCCATTGGACCAAAGCGCCATCATGGAGAAGATCTCAGACCAGTACACCATTGTTGTTTGAACTTGATGCTAACAGTTCTGAGACATTTTTTCCCACCAACTAGCTAATGCCAATGCACAATTACCCCAAATTACACTTGCATAATTAGGGATGTGCCTGAGTTGAGTCACAGGTGAGTTTTTGCCTGGAGGTTTAAGGCCGTCTCATCTCCACCGCTTTGTCTGTTACTTGATCAATTTAAAGTTAGGTAGAGTCAGCATTTCCTATATGAGGACAGCTATCGTCAAGCTTAACGCATCTTCAAAAAACAAATGGCTGACATCACTGAGAGTATATCCATGTTTAATACAGTGATGATGTTACATAAATGTTACATTTAGCTTCTGAATGGCATGTGAATGAATATGGAAGTCTGTATATCTTGACTGCCAAATTCTGAGTTTATAGCACTACTTCCAACCTTCCCATTTTTATAAACATAACATCAGGGAACTTTACTCTCCTCTCTTTCCACTTCCTTTCTACCTTAGCTGGCAGCCAAGATCTCCGGCAATGTATTTGTGTATTTTGGCACAAAATCAGCATTTTGTGCTCCATCCAACTCATGATTAGAATACACATTGTAGAGCCTCTGAGTGCTTTTTATGAGCTGTGCTTGTGCTCTTCTAACAGCAGCAGAGTGGACCTCAGAGGTTCTGTTTTGGCTGTACAGTGGAACTTCGTCAGAGTTGGACTCAAGAGTTTCCATGGCTCTCTCTTACTTGTTTTGATAAATGAAAGTTCTTGGGTTCCCTGTCAGACATCTCTCCCCCCCCCCCCGGACCTCTTCCTCCATGCTCAATCCTCTACCACACCATTTGCTGTTGTTGGTGAGAAATGACCATGGGGAATATGTTGGATTCTCAGTGCTAGACTGGGAAATGGAACCACCCAGAGGGTAGAGTTGGCTGTTGTCCCCAGTGGACTGTGAGTCAACACTTGCTGCTAATGGTCTCTCTAAATTGACCTCTTATATACCCCCCCCCCCCCCCCTCTTGTTGCCCCCAGCTGGAATTACTGGCCATGACCTTGATTCACAAGAAAGCAGGGGACATTTTTTAAATTACATTTTTTATTCAGTTGTCATTAAAAGAAAACAGATTTATTGACATCTTATCTTAGGAAAGATGCAAAATTTAACCCCCCGCCCCCCAAAATTGAATAGGAGAAATCCATAAATAAGAATGAAAAGACTCTCCTGAGAATGCATTGTGCATCTCTGTGTGTGTTCAGCTGACAGAGAGGGAGAGTATTTGTTCTGAGTTTTGGGTCAGAGGTTAGCGAAGGAGAGGAGGGTTTTTCACTCATTCACACTCGCTCTGTCTCATTATTCAGCCCTCTCCATAATCCCTCTAACCTGTGTTGTCACCACCGACTCACACCGCCGCCCGACCAGCACTCTGCCAACGACAGCACAGCTACAACAACAAACACAGCTTCATCATCATTACAGAGGCTCGCAGCATCTGCACAACCCCAATCGCACATGCACAAATACAGACATTCATGCACACACCAGCCAACCACGAGCCCAGACAGACAGTGACTTGGAATAGAGCATTTTGTAAACTACGTAAAGAGCCAACCAGTGTTTTTCCTGTCCTCCAAAATCTAGAGATCAGTGTTGTAAAGGAAGAGATTCAGCTAGAGATGCACAATGATTTCCTGAAGAGTAGTAGTAGAGTAGGGCTCTATTATTACAGTGAAGTATGAACAGGGAGAAGCAAAAAAAAACAACACAATTATTGCTTTTCGCATCTTTTGTGAAGAGGTGAGATTAAATGTATCCTTAAATTGTCCCAAAATTGCTTAACAAGTTATTTAATATAAATCACTGCAGCTACAAGTAGAGTTGTTCTGATACTGATACCACTGTTGGCTTCCGATACAGATACTCCATCAAATACAGTATTGGATATTTGGGAGCATGCTAGTCAATGCACCAATCCAATACCATAACCAAGAAGAATATAGAAGATCAACTGGTAAATAATATTAAAAATAACTGTGTGGTGCCAGCAGAGAGAAGATTGTAGGTAAAAGTCAGCAAAATGTGAGCAAAGAGTGTTTTTCGACCTTTTCCTTTTGCAAAATATGTTGGAAGGTCACTTGATATTGGCCATTACACTTATCCAAATTGGTATTTTGGAAGGAACATTTTTTATATTCTCTATAACAGTATTCTTCCCACTTTCATGCATTTCTTAGGAGGTTCATTTTCTGATCTGTCTGTTCTCCTCCTCTCCTTTAAACATCCCACCCAGTATCATCATGGCCACCCTGCTCTCTCCTGACCCTGCTCAGAGCAGGCACCCAGCCCATCCCCGGCACAGATAATCCCGATTTATGCTGAAAGTGTGTAAGGAGGGCAGGATGAGCTTTCACCCCAGACCCCTCGTGTCCTTTAACCTTTCAACTGCGGCCCTGAAGGACTATTAAGGTCAGCTGTTTGCAGCCGTGTGTTGAGGGAACACACATAGCATTCAAATTAGCCTTTTTTGGAAATCCATCTGCTCGTTTTTTTTTGTTTTTTTGCTGGGTTTCTCCTGAATGTAAAACCAGTAACTATTCACAATATTTTTAAATATGTGTTCATATTCTTTATCTGAATCTTTATTTCTTGACTGCTAAACAAAATATTGCTCATTTATAATACAGGATTTCGTGTGATAAGTGAAGAGAATTTCATTTTAAAAACAAAACAAAAATATTGCAAATCTCCCCCTTAGTCAGTAATTTCACTGTATCCTCCCCTTTTGCCTATATATACAGTACAACACATGCGTTTGATTAAGGGTCTTGGCCAGAGACTTTGGAATAATGAACAACATGACCTTTCCTGTCTGTTGAACCAGAGATACTCTTTTAGTCCCTAAAGCTTTAATTAACCTTTCCTGTCATCCGAAACAGCAGAAATAGATTTGTTATAATCTCTCATATCCACTCAGGAAGTGAACTCACTACTTAAATCAATCTTTCTCTGCCTTTGATTTGTGCAGGGGGAGACAGGTGTCTCTGATTTGATCTGCGGATCAGAAAGCTCTACTTCTAACTCTGTGAACACAGACACACACGCACACACACACACACACACACACACACACACACGCACGCACACACACTCAAACACACATACACAAACATGCATACAAAGTGATTCAGTGGCAGAAAAGCGTGAAGAGCATCTGAGTGACAGCATCCGGAAGCTCAGAGATAAGACATAATTATTTGTCCTTGACAGGCGCAGGTACGCAGCAATCAGCTCCAGTGACATGTGTTCTGAGTCAATAGTCCTGGCCCCCCGTGGGTGGTGAGAGACTGATTATGAGGTGCTGAACGCAGGCAAACACAAAGCTGCGACAGGTTCGGCTGATAAGGCTCCTCATGACAGTTTTATCTGCAGTGACCTCTCCATCCTGTGTGTAAACGCTTACAAAGATACATCGGCCTCAGATATTTAGAATGCACTGTCAGTGGATTTGCCCTGGACATACTTGTACTTTAAATCTTTGGCAGGAGACATTTGAATGGCACAGATAAATCCAGATTTCCTCATACGTAAAAACCTAAAAAGTTTGTAATTTTCTTCCAGAAGGATTCATATGAGAACTCAATGGAAAACAAAAATATACTAATATCACCACCTCCAGACAACTTCTTGAATACAATACAAAGTTTTAAATTATGGTTAAAGTGCTACTTTGAAATTCTTAATAATATTGTTCCCTTTCTTACCAGGACTAAGTTAATAGATAACATCTTACCTCTTTCATATTTGTCTGTGATGTGTTGAGTCCAGTGCTATCAGCCTAGTTTATTTTAATGGCAAGCTGGGGGAAACACATGTAAGCAACCATCCACCATGACCTCCACAGTAAGGAGTTTTGCAAGGACCTCTGCCAATGACGAGCAGTCATAACTCAAATATTAGTTCACATGTAAAGTTTATTCATAGCTCCTTTGAGGCACTTTCAGTTTGTGTCAATTTTGTCGACCACTGTAGACAAAAGGTATACCATTTATCTGACTTTGCTGACTTTTGACTGTCAAACATATTATTTACTGTGAATCTTCGCTCAGAAAAAGTTTTTTTTTAAAGAGAAAAAAAGGCTGTTGCAATGTTAATTGCCTCAACTGACATCAACCCTCAGACAGAATTTACAGGAATTAAAAATTATGATCTAAAAAAAAGATTCACTGTTGGTCTTTTCTTTTGCATTTGCAGCTCAGTAGGCATCAGTATTACTTTTAGTACGTTTCATAACCTGCTAAGAACTGCTGCAGCTACAAAGGGACCCATCGGTGCACGCATGACTGCAGACAAGCTTTAGCAAGGTGTGGCCACACCTCTGTTTTTTAAGTACAAGAGCAGATTAGGGAACTCAGACAACATGCCAGGGATGCCTGGACAGGTATGTGGGATTTTCTCCTCCCTGCTTCCTCAGAGCTCCCCTTTTCTTTCACCCGAATCACACACACACACACACTGACAGGAAGTAAAAGCGAGATCTGCAAAGCTGATTGCATGAAAAGAAGTGGCAGCGGTGTCTGGGAGCGGCATCTTTCATTATCGCTTTACAAATAGAAAACAGAGGTCCCTTATGTCCCTTTGAAGATGACCCTAGAGGACCAAACATGCTTTGCAGGAAGGCTGCATACCTCTGCTGCAGAAAAAAGCAGAGTGACCACAGTGCAAAGAGATCACATCAACAGGTGGACAGGCCACAGGCTCAGTTTACTGGCAGATGTTCTGGGCCCATAGCTTCAACAGATTTTGGTTTTATATAACAAAAAAAAGATCCTCAACAAACTGAGGACTGTTCCACATGCACGCTGAAAAGGAAAAGAAAATTCAGTTCTGTCTGCCTGTGTGTCTGGTTGTGATTATTACAAAGACCTTGCTTGGAAACTGGATGATATACACCAGGTCTTGTGGTCTTAATAGTCAGACACTTGTACCCTATAATTGCTGAATTTACCAGCTAGTTATACATTTAGGTGTTTAACACAATGTCAAGGCTTCTCAGGGTGTTTTCTTTGTAACATTTTTCTTGGCTTCAGAGGGGAAGGGTAATTTAGGCTGAGCTGTAACACACAGGAATGCGTTTGATGAAATTGTGCTGACAATAGGGAGTATGAGCGCTCTGAGGTGAACTGTTATCATACCTCACTCCTTATCTCACAACCCGCCACAGGCATTATGTCTAAATAAATGTGTTTTAGCATGTCTCACTTTGCAAAGAGGTACTATTAATCCTGAGTGAAAGATTGCCTCTTCATTTTCAGATTAAAACAAAAATATGCAACAGAGTTAATGTAGAGAATAACTTTGATAGTCTGTCTATTTTACCTGGAGTGACATTTAGTCTTTTATGAGGTTTAAACATGCTCTGGAAGGAGTGCCATCTTTTGTGGATGTAAGGAAATTCTTGTAAATGACAATCAGCCATTGTTAACTTATGATTCCCTCAATTATGTTCCATAAATTATCATCTACAATGCAATTTTGTGTTCTTTAAGTGCAGGGTTATGTTGAGGCTAGACATGTGTATACATGTATCACCCACTGACTGTTTGTACACAGTGGCCAGGTCTCTCTTCTTAGATTACAAATAGGGTACAATTAGGGTTCAGAAATATGCAGACCTCCATGAAACGTTTTCCTTTTCTATCATATCACTTTCACCAAACATAACCAAACATATGTTCATTCAGGTTATTTTCATCAGGAGAAAATCATTTTCGCACCAACAGAGCAATAGATATTGCTCGATTGATCCTGAATTCAACACCAAGACAAGAGAACGAGGAGAAACATCCGAGGCTGTCTGACACTTGAAGTCAGTTACTGTTAGCTGATAATGTGTTTTGATGAATGTTTATTCGTGGTATAGTAGGTTATCTCTCTGTCTGCCTGCCCTGTCTTTTTCATCCGTATGTCTGAAGCTGCTGCCGTGTCGAACTTGTGACAGCCAGTCACCACGAGCAGCTTCTCATTCAGATTCGAGTGTGAATCTGAGTGCCGGGGTGATAAATGTGGGATGTCAGCTGGTGATGTCTGGTGTCCCTGAACCTCTGGTATCGTTGAGCCGCGGGGCCTGTTAGAGCATGTGGTTGGCAAGCAGACAAGCATAGGAAAAGAGACGGGTTGTTTATGGACAAAGAATGGAGAAAGTAATGTTACTGTGTACTGTTTTTAAAAGAGCATAGATGCTTAACATAGGACCTCGAGTGTGGCTGTAATTCATCATCATGTTGCTGTCATCACCTCAACCTACCTTAGTTTGCCGTTCTTATTCATGTGCTCTGATTGATGGCAAGGTGATGTGGTTATAAGTAAAATATTATACATTTTTTGGTGAATGTGGCTCTTTGTAACCAGATTTAAAAAAGTATACAAAACAAAATGTTCTTGAGCAACTAATTTGTCATTAGCAACGGGAGACACACTGATGTATCCGTTGACAGTGAAACCAGACAAAGTTACTTTTAATAGAGGTGAGTAATGGAGACAGTCACCATGCCGTGTGCAACTGTGATCTGTTTTATGTTGCACATTATTAGTAGGTGGTGTAAGTAGTTTGTGATTCATGTAACAGGGGAGTGGGTACACCATCCTACTCTTCAACTCCTCCTAACAGCTTGCTGTGGCTAGTCCCCACAGCTTTTAAAACTAAAGACTACTGGCAAAAAAAAAATCATGTGTTTTGCAGATGCATTTTTGATGGCCGATTCGTTTTCTGTCTTATCCTCAACAACAAATGTGTTGAATTCAATTTAATTTGCTGACAATAAACCATTGTCACGCCAGTTGAACCACCCTTGTCTTGCTAGTTGAATGGTTTAAATGTAAATTGTAGGGTGTGTTTTACCTTAAGTAAGTAAGCAGTTAGGCTGATATTATTCAACTAAAAGAAACAACATTACAACTGCAACCATGCAGTGCTTCCATTAAGTAGTTGTAGGCAATGGTTGTGATTGACGAACTCCACCAATGAATACCATCATAATCGTGCGTTCCTTTTGATCTTGGAACTCTGAAATTCTGAGTTGCCAGTCTGATACATCATCGGGAATGCCCCCCTGAAGTCGGAATTCCAACTTACAAACTCAGAGCAACTTCAGTAGCCTGAGTTGAAATCCAACATGGCTGCTACGTTTAAGCTGTAACTATTGTGTTTATCAGTATCGTGCAAATTCTCTCTTTGGACATGTTGTCATGTTTATTTTCGAGCGCATATTATCAAATAGTTTGCTCATGGATGCGTCCATGTTGCTTCTCTGTCTTGCGACAGGAATGCGGTTAACTTGGGTGTGACATCATTCCCAGCTCCGAGAACCGACTTCCGCAGTAAATGGAACGCACCATAAAAGGAGATAATTCAAGACGTTTAATCCATTAAGAGGTTTGACTAACTAAAAATAGCATAACAAATGAAGTGAAATTATATTGAAAACTTAGGTACTGCAGCTTTATCATTCTATTAAAGTTGATATTGACTTAAGTTGTTAACGAAAGTGTCCTATGTTTTTGGTACCTTTGGTACCAGGCCTACAATGATTCCTGGAGAGTATAGGAGACAGTTTTAGTGCATATGTGTTTGGAGGAAACCTGTGAAAATTACACGGGTGACAGCCATGTCTCCTCCTATTTACTACCTTATCCAGCCCAGTGTGGACCATTATGCTGCAGCATTACAGCAGCATTTCACAGTTCCTGGAGGAGCTCAGCTTATCAGCAGCTGAGAAGCTTTCTGGAAGAGGATTCATGTCAGTATTTGAAGTTGTCCTGTGCAGGTGGAGAAGATCAAGCTATCTTTAAGTCATAAGACATTCTACCCCTCCGGGTGTAAAAAAAGCTGCTGTAGGAAGTCTTTCTCGTCTTCAGTGGGTCTCAGACCTGGCTGAGGAGAACAGTAGGGGCATTTGTCTGGTCCCATTGAAGTGGAACATGAACAGGTCCTCAATCTGGTCCTCTACTTTTCTCTGCAAATAGAAAAGCACAAGTGCAGGCTCAACTTTCTCAAGCTCCACTTTCCCAAGCGTAGTTTGAAAGAAAGTAATTCTGATAGCGAGTCCTCCTATCAGATTCTCTAACAGCTTGGGAGGTAATGAGAAGACCAGGAGAAAAAGCTGCTTTCCGTTCACCAGATCTCCACTTATCTCCCCTCACACCCTGAGTGTAACTTAAACTCAGACACACACACACACACACACTGCAGTGATCTGTGTATGTGAGCCATTTGAGAATTTTTTTATTCCAGTTCTAGCAGGGATATAGAGGATGTGGCAATGTTACGAATGATATAATGTGACAATAAGCGTAGGAGTGTCCCCTCTGCTGCAGTTAAAATCGAGAATTCACAAAAACAGATTATTGGAAAGGCCAACATCCGCTCCATAGCTTAATTTCAATTCAAAAAAGCAGGAAGGAAACCAGGGTCTGCAAAATGGTCATTCAGAAACTTCTGTCAACACCAATAGTCTATTGCTTATCTGTTACCATTCAGTTTTGGCTCTAGTGAGAATTTCTGTATGTCACTTTTCAAGCTTTCATCTCCAGATAGTAGCCTGCTACCCACAATGGCATGGTCTTGTTTTTAATAATTTTAAGGGGGTTTAAGGGATTGTTCAATCATTATTTAAACAAGAGGTTGGAGCTGGAGAGGAGTAAGGGGTTACAAAACACTATGTTGCCAAAGTTATACAGTTCACTCGAGGCTTATTCACAACTTTCTAGTTAACATGGTTTATAAACAAAAAAGTGTTATAAGCACAGACAGTGAAGCTAATTAGTGCTAATATAGATGTAAAACAATACTAACATTTAGTTAGCTGAAAAATCCAGAGGACAAACTTTTTTGTGCTGTACCAAAGGTAATTTACTTCCTGATACTATACAAACATTTTGAAAAAAAATAAGGAACTTCTTAAAGATCGAAGAGTGATCCAAAACAGCTATAGGGAACGGTAACATAGAGCTACATCAAGTATTTTTACTTTTGACTTGACAACTGAGCTGTTTTTTGTGAAATGAGCCATTCAAAGGCGCAGTGCTGTCGCCTAAATGGACAAAATAGCATGCAATTTCAGACCTTTATCGCATCGTGATTAACAAGTTAACATTGACAGCCCTTGATAGAATCCATCCCCTCTATAGTTGTCATAGTAGTTGCTGGATAAGGTAGTAAATAAAATATATTTTCACAGCTTTCCTCGAAACACATATGCAATAAAACTGTCTCCTATCCAATAGATGAGCTATTGAGACCTAGTCTGTTTGCTGTAAATTATATTTTCTCATGTACATTTTTTAGTTTTTTAATGTGGGGTGTATGGGGATTGACTCTGGTTTTAAGCCAGCCTCAAGACACATTCAAGGAACTGCAACTTTTGTCAGTTCTGTTTCAGCTGTGTTTGTTTGTGTGTATATCCATGAGATTTGAGATGTGTTATGTACAATGATAGATCACCTCTACAGAACAAAGAATGAAATACCTTTGGCAAACCAAACGACTTCCCTGTGCCAAAAATAAGAAACCTACACACATCTCTTGTGACCATGTCTGTGGTTTGAGTTCCCAAGTTTTAATGTGTGTTTTTCTAATGCACTTTTATAGGCAAAGCTTGAGTAAAACCATTTATTTCTCTTTTTTGCCTCTATAGAGTTGAAGTCTACTGCCACTGCTCACCACTTTTCCTTTTTGCTGAACTCGACCGACTATCGGATCCTTCGCATGGATGAGGACCACGACCGCATGTATGTGGGCAGCAAGGACTACATCCTCTCTCTGGATCTGCACGACATCAACAAGGAGCCACTCATAGTAAGAAGTGTCCCATATGAACAATATTCCTGGATGATAGGAGCAAATGTACATCTAACCAGCTTGTATGTTTTTCCCTGACAGATCCACTGGCCTGTGGCCCCTCAGAGGAAGACTGAATGTGTGTTATCAGGGAAAGACACTAATGTAAGTATGTATGTGTGTCAATGCAGGAATTGTCAATTTTCAGATGATAACCAATTATTCATTAAATTAAAACTGTTAAGAACCATCCCCGTTGATCAAAAATGTCATGTACTTCCAGGCACATGTTTCTATGTAGTAAGAATTTACTGCCTAGTTCTGTTTCATATTATTGAAAACTTACTATTTGGGGGTTTAATTGTTGGTTATTTAAAAGTAGAAATGTTGATGTCATGTTTTTCTAACATTTAAAGATGTAAAGACTAATAAGCCAGTCTAAAATATCTGCTGCAAATTTAAACCAAATTGTATCCATGGATATTCTCCTGTGTAAAAGTCTGGGGTTTGTCTTTGCTCTTTTGTTTTTGGCAATATTAAGGAATTAAATCTGGCACTTTGGTCAAAGGGCCTTTTTAAAAGCTCGTTCCAATGTGTGACTTGCTGTGAAGCTCTTATTTACTCTCGCTGCATCCCTGATTGCTGATCGCGTACAGCTGCCACCAATTAATCTCCAGCAGGAAGTTGAAACGTGCAAACATTCAGTTGTCTTCATTTAGAGCTGGAAACATATTCCATGCCAAAATCTGAGACATGTCATGGATATTTCCTTTTTTTTCTTTTTTTTCTTGTTATTTTTGCACAATAATTATTTTTACCCTTTGTTGTGCACACTGATACTGAAGATGAATTAGCCACCAAAGCTACAGGCGCGTCTGAAGTGTTAATCGATTCAGACATTCAAACACCGCCACCACCCGCCCACGAGGAAACTCATCATTGATATTCAAACAAAAACCTTCTCTTTTGATTTTGTTCACATATGCTGATCCCTTGAAACACACACAGACACACACACACACACACTCCTCTTCCCTATGTAAGGGGTGAAGGCTGGTAGGAGCAGTGAGCAACAAGAGTGATAGGCAGGCTAATAACCCGCTCTCCCCTGCTGGTAGAGAGCACTGGCTGCTGTTTATCCAACTGGAATGTTCTGTTATGCGTGTTTGCTGACCTGCGCTCCCACCGCCTCTGGCTACAGCGACTGGGCCTCTGTATGTTTGTGTGTGTATGAATGGAGCCTATATGTGTGTGTGTGTGTGTAGGTGGTGGGTTTGAAATTTCATCACCAAATAAAATTGGCTACTCGGAGACGTCTTTGCGATCCTCGCCACTCTTTAGGGAATGACAGATGAAGACAATTCAAAAGCAATTCAGAGGAGATGTCTGCTCAGGCGGGAGGTCAAAGGCAATCATCCCCACTGTGCTCTCTGTGGGGGGGGGGGGGGAACTGTGCGCAGAAATAAGCGTAAACACACACACACAAACACGTCCCCTCAAACCTCGGACTTGTGCATCTGCCGTGTTGCAAAGATCTGCCAGAATATCTCATCCCCTCATCCTGCATATAATCTTTTTTTTTATTCTTGGTACATCCTTTCTTTTTTGGACAGCTGTCACCAGCAGCCAAACAAATCTGAACAGATATCATCAGACTGTACATTCTGTGGCTGGAGTTTAGATTTGGTCGGATTGACAGCAGCTGTGTCGGAGCAAAAATCAGGATTAGAAAGCTGCAGACCTCGAAAGCATAAAGTATTTTTTATAGCAGCACCTCTTTTACACAATATTCTTACAACTTACATTTCTAAATAAACCTGCATTCTTGTTGAGATGTCAAAAAGCCTGCAACAGCAAGCATGTCTTTATGTCTCGCTCTTAAAACCCCCTGATTGGATTTTGAAATCTCCAGTTTCTAAAAAAAAAAAACAAGCACATTTTCACTCAGCTGTTTGGTCTTACCTAAATGCTTTGCAGTCGTCAAATCTGACAGAACATTAAATTGCTTTTACCCTCAATCCCTTCAGAATGAAAACACAGCGCACCACTCAGGAGAAATGCTTTTCTTGGTCTCTGCCACACAGTTATACAGTGTTTGGAAACATCTCTGCCTCTGACAGTGTGGTCTGATGTCAAGCCTGAGCCAGGCCGTCTCACAGAGCCAGAGAGCAAAACTGCCAAAAACAAGGCAGCCAGCAGTGGAGATGATAGATGTGAGGGTTTTAAAGCCAGGCAAAGGGGTTATTGACCGTCAGTGGGGCAATATCTGTTAATATAACCACTTTTTGGGGGGGTCTCATAGATGGAGGTCTTTATTGTACATATTACATTTTTTCATTCAGAAGGGAATTTGAAGGTCTTTTTTTTGTTCATAGTCAAAAAAAAAGCTGAAATCATGAAATTTACAATTTTAGTCCACAGCTATTGATTGAAAACTTCCAAAGAAATGTTTTTCATGATGGAAAATTTACAATCTTAGTCCATCGAGGTGAGAAGCTGTGTATTTTTTGAATGCCTAAAATAAGGGAGAGCAGAACGATTCTAAATCGCCTCTTAAGATCAATGTTCATTTCAAAGATTATCAACAAATGCCTTTTTGTTTCTCTCTGTCAGGGGGAGTGTGGAAACTTCATCCGCCTGATCGAGCCATGGAACCGCACCCACCTGTACGTTTGTGGAACTGGTGCTTACAACCCCATCTGCACCTATGTGGACCGAGGACGAAGGTCACAGGTAACCAAAGACAACACCGGCCAGCCATGGAGACATTTTGACCTTTTTTCTCTGCGCTACTTTTTAAAAACGATCTGTCTATAAATCTTGGGCCAGAGAATGTCCTTCTGCTTTCCCTTCTTGGTTTCATGGTGTCTTCTTCTCTACCATCATTTTCTGCTTGTTATATTTCATCGATTTGCGTTGGTATACAGTCAAGGAGATTTCAAAGGAAAAAAACTCAAATGCAGATTGTCTTTACATCTCTGTTATTATTACAAAATTGCTGTTGAGGTACCTACTGCTACCGCTTAGAGATTGTTCAGACACCAATCTTCTCTGTTATCAGAGAGAAAATCATGCTGACATTATATCTCCAGCAAATACCTTGTATTTTAACTCCCCCCCCCCACCACCTGTTTCTACACTGCAGAGCCTGTGGCCTGTCTTTCTCTCTGGCTGAGAGCCTCTGAAAGGCCATCATTACCGATTGAGCCTCTCATCCATCATCAGCCTTGTAGCTCTGCCCTCCCTCCGTCCCATCCTTCCCTCCCTCCCTTGCTCCCTTGCTCCTTGATAGCCTCGCAGAGCTGCTGCAGCTGTCGGCCTGAGTACAGTCCACACACAATTTCATTCGCCACTCTGCCTGTTTAGTCTCACTGTTCGAGTGCAGGGTTCACATTTCAATGCAAAGGTCACTCAGCCTGTTGTCATTCAGCTTCTCCCCGAAGACCCAAATGTTATGTGACTTCACACTGTAAAGATTTTCTTCAGCGACAGTGGATGTAAACAGAAACACATCGTTGAGAAATTCTTCCATATAGTACATAGACAGAGAGCTTTACTTGTTTCTAGGCCTAAGTCATATCTCTGCTTTTCCCTTTCCTTCTTTCTTGATGCTGTTTCAGAGCTTTATTATTTCTTTTTTTTTACAGTTTTGGTTTTAACCTGTCCAGATCTCAATGAAACACTTCATTGTTTCATTGTTTCATTGTTGCATACACTGCATCCGACACTTCTGGATATACAGCATTATTTCAGTTGTTGCTTGTTTCATATTGATGCATTTCCTTCACTGTTTTCTTTTTTAGCACTGCATGGTTTATGCATGGAGTTTCCTGCTATGTTTGCATAACACTGAGTCTAATCCAGCATTAATTACTAAATGATGAATGGCACCCACTGAACTCTTTATACTCTACTCACCTTTACATTGACATTTTCTTTGTCTTTCCTTTTTTAGATTTGTTCATCTTTGTGGAGTCTTCTTGTTTTTTGTTTTTTCTGGGCTTCTTGTTTCACACTTTTCTGTTTTTTCCCTTAAAGTTAAAATCAACTTTTTTTTATCATCTGACGAATGTGGTAATGAGATGGACCACTGTGCCATGTTTCTGTTTTAGGGGTCCCACTACCTACAGGCACCCCAATCTGGAGGGAGAACGAGTCGGGCAGCAGACTACAGCACTACATCAGAGCCTTTGGAGGCGAAGGTGGGGTGAAGGGAGTTTTGTAAAAGCTTAAATTTTTGTGCCCACCTGGAGTATTTTTTTCACTCTATGCCTTAAAAGTAGAAATGGCTCAGGTATATAAAAATGGTGTCCATGGACCTTCAAGCTAGGAAACATCCGCTATCAACGTGAAAGCTGTGAATGTTTTTCTTTTTGGGGGTGGCAGAAAACTTGCTCCCCTCTAATAGCGCTCAACACAAGAAAATGCTTTGTTCATGTCTTATTCTTATAAGGTCCGGAAAACATCCATTTGATGCTTTTTTTCCTCCTAATTGTGCCTGTAGCTGTGTCTCATTTAGAGGGTAGCATCTTTCAAGGGACTCAGCCTATGAAGGACCCAGCCCTTTTAGTCTGTAGACCACTCAGAACAAACTGAAATGAGACGGTCTAGTGTACAGAGGATTCCCCGTTTGCTTCATCACCTTTCCCACCTTTCCCCTTTTGTTTCTAAGTGCCGTAATCGTCTCTTGGCAGTCTCAGCAGCTGCTCTGCTAACTTAACCTATTTTAAATATCATTTGAAGATAACAGGCCCCTTATGTTTAGTTTTTTTACACAAGTATTGGTAGCTATTCGATCGAGTTGAAAACAATTACTTACATTTGAATTGATTGGATTGGCGCGCAAGGAGTTTTGGGAAATGTTAAGCTACAAAATATGAACAGGAAGGATCCTTGGTCGGCCAGGGAAAGAAGTGGTTGGCTAAATTTGAAGACATTTTTCCAAATGGTACAGCCTTAGACACGTCGTTGTGACATTATTATTCTTCAAATGTGCCCTCTGAAGGATGCAGGTCTGAAATGGGACATAGCCTTATGTTTTTGTTTTGCTTTATAGCACTGGTTTGAAGTGGGCGGAGCTTAGTTCACAAAACATGACACATACTTATATGCAATAATAAGTTATTTTAATTTTTTTATCTCTAAAAGAATTACATCTTTCACTGTATCCTGCCATGCAACTTGACGATGCAAGACCACATCATAAAAAGCTATCCCCTGCAATTTGATGTGACAGTATTTTCAAAGTCTTTTTATTGCCACACATTGGAATATACTGTATCTTCTTCCTGGAAAAATGTCCAAGAAAAGGTAAAAAAAGCAGCTTTGAAATGTTTCTGCTTTCCCTCACGTATTTCTACCTGTCAGGCTTTGATGTGCCTGACAAAACTCCATGTAGACACATACTGAGTGTTGACACAGATGTTCAAGATGTCCTCTTGCACTGTGGAATAATGAATTCTTGTTTGAGCCACTAACATCAGAAGCACGCTGGATGAGTTTTTTTGGATTGCTCTCAGCATATTCCTCTCACAGATAACTGGCTTTGTGTGCTTTTTGTTCCCCTCAGCAGATCCAACAGTGCTGTGAGGGAGAGAGAGAGAGAGAGAGTGTTTTAGGGTCACAGCTTGTCATTGTTACTGTGTCTCCTCACTGATCACATTATTAGTTTGATGTTACTGCTTTTAACATGTAACTATACTCAAAGTGCCCTTTACAGCACATGGTGCCTTAAAATAAAGTCCTACCCCAACACACAAAAATAATTCCTCAAGTACAATAAATCTGTAATCGAATGGGAAAGGAAAATATGAAAATAACTAAACGTGTTTTTCTGAATTATTTATCATTTTAGGAATACATTTTCCGACTTGAACCTGGAAAAGTGGATTCTGGGAAAGGAAAGTGTCCTTTTGACCCCAAACTTAACAGCGTGTCTGCTTTGATCAGTAAGTCCTTGTTTTTCTATTCCTTCATACAACTTAAAAAGGCAGATTCAATCTGAAATACACCTTTGGTTTTAATTTGATTGTTTTTTTGAATTCCTCAAAAGAATTGAAAGCAACCATATTAATTGTGCAAGTCACAGTAGGTTGCAAGATACATCTCTAGGATGCTCTGGGATGGGTTCATTGGGGGTTTCACTTCGTGAAAATTAAGTGTGAAAACACCCAGTAACAGATTTCTAAGCTCTCGCTGTGAAAGTTGTTGTTTTTCTTAGGAGCAGCAGCCAATAACACGAAGACACTGTCTTTACAATTATGTTAGGTAGAACGATTTTCATATTTACAAAAGTTACAGTAAGAGGTTATTATCCTTTCCTGCTAAGGTTTTCAACTCTTGTACAGTAATAGTTTTTTCAGCCCCGTCACTTGTGTTTTCAGTCACATGTGTGTACTCTCATGCAGTGGGTGGTCTTCAGTTGTCAGCAGCTTACAGGTGGTCAGACATGGTTGTGGATCAGTGACCTCCTGCCCTACATTTCTGTGTGTGCATTAAAGAGAAACAGAGAGCGGTGGCTGGAGAGACACGATCTTTTGCTAAATGTCAGCTCATTTCCAGATGAAGAAACCCAAGAAAATGAGCTTGAGGTTGTGTTAAATAACTAGAATGGCAGAGACAAACCACACTGGATGGCAGGGAAAGCTGTACTTCCCCTGGTTTTGGTGACAGGAGCTTTTAAACACCAACTTATTTTCTCGGCTTATCTTCTTGTTCTTTTGAAAATATCACTGCAGTGGTGAGACTTTTGTAAAGAGGCCAAAAATGTCCATGCTTGCAAAGACTTTTCTAATTCTAGAAACTTTTCTAAAAAGATAACAAGAGATTCCACACAAAAAATAAGAAACCTATGAAGAGACATGAAATGTAGTGAGAGAGCGTTGGGGGTGACATATACCAAACAGCATGGAGTCAAACCTGGGACCAGTGCAACAAGGACTGAAGCCTCCTAATATGGGGCATCCTCTATAATGTCTAACAATATAAAAAATTGTCCTACCAGGATGCACAGATAGTTCTGTAACTGTGGCAGCAGATTTCAGCTAAAAATGCCACTTAAAAGAGTCAAAAATGACTAATGACAAACGACCCTGACAGCCCTTTTGGACTTCATGATTGTTGATCTTGGGGAAATTGGGATTTTGCAATACATGAACTCATTATCTGAAGTAATCTGCCTTTTGTTTTGTCAAGATAATGAAACAAACTAACCCTTTAACATATTAATAAACCCTTTGTTATCTCGTTAAACATCTCGTTAATCTTGCAATCAGGACATCAAAATAATAGTTGAAAGCAGAGTCCCCCTCTGCCTCCATAAAGTGGAGACTCCTCTTTTTTTCATTTACAAATAAACTCTTAACACAATTTAATTTTGTCCAAATTTGAAGTTATGACACCTTTACAATAGTGTCCTATTATACTCTGTTGGGAGTGATTCTTTTGGGATTCAATTTTAAACTATGATTGACCTCAAATGCAGCTGTCAGTATGTTTCGTAAACCCTGCTGTCCTTTACAATTACAATAATTGGTTTAATGAGTGTGATTAAATTATGATTGCAACATAATTGTAAGATCAACATTTGTAACTTAAGCATGACTTTTCACACGGTAAATGACATTGGATGTGGGATCATTTAATTCGATATTTAGTAGTGTAATTTATTCTGGCACTGTGCTGTTGTTTTGTTAAAATACAAAAAAATCAGTCGGTGTAGAAACTGATTAGTTTAAATCCTGCAGATGTTGTATGAACAGTGTGATTTAAATGAAACCTAGAGGGGATGATTAGATTAGATTTCAATTAGATTGTGGTAGACAACGTGCTCTTCACCTTAACCTGGAAAATGTATCATCCGTCATGACATCACCTCTGTAACAACCTCCCTTCTTTCTTTCTCTCTGTGTGACTGACAGATGGCGAGCTGTATGCGGGGGTCTACATCGATTTCATGGGAACAGACTCCGCTATCTTCCGTACGCTGGGGAAGCAGACAGCCATGAGGACAGATCAGTACAACTCCAGATGGTTAAACGGTAACGTCTCAGCTCACGGCTTCTTCTGCAGCCAGCATTCATCCTTTGACTGATCTCTTTCCAGACCCTTTTTTTGTTGTTGTTGTTGCTGAGCTCATGAAATGTATAACTGTACTGTTTCACCTAACATTCCATTTGTTTCTTCGGCACCACCCTGCATATCCACAATCCCTTCAGCGTGTCTTCTAGGAATGAGATAGTTGATCTTTACGGCCTGCTCCACATGACCACATGACCATTCCACTAAAGCATGAAATGCACTAAGCTGATTGTTGATTGCATGCCTGTGGAGCCTGTGGGCGAGGTCGGCAGTGAAGTAGCAGAGGGAAAATGTTGAATGTCAATAATTACTCAGAGTGTCTCTGCTCTCTAATGATCCATGATTGTCCCAGCGTTATAAATGCTGGTCGGGGGCTTTGGGTTGATGTTGCCAAACCAATCACGGTCTTCCCCAGATTTTCCTCTGACCCTGTTGCCCTGACAACAGTCCCCTGGCAGTGGTACGCTGAATCGGGACACCTGAGTCCCGCTAATCAGACAAGAGGAATCCCCTCGGATAGTTCCCCTCCCCCCTCTCTCTCCTAGTTTTGATTTGTCCTCAATTGGGACCCTGGTTGGTTGCAGTGGGGAGGGGCCCCCTGTGTTTCATGTCCAGTGGTGACCCACTAAGTCAGCCAGTGGGAGCGCACTGTGATGCCATTTTGAGCGTTGTCACTAGGAAGAAATAAAGGGGTGGGTTTATGATTTGGGTTAAAGTGCTGTTTTTGGCTCCAGGCTACTATTGCACGTTATTCATTGTTACAACAGTAATCATTCTCAATAGAGTTCACCCAGTTTCTTTTGGATAATGTCTATAGATAAATCCATGTGTAATACTCACCTGATAATATTTCTCTTTGCTTTAGCACTGTCAGAGTCAACTTTAAATTCTGGGTAATAATTCAATGGCCAGCAAAACCAGCATCCTGTGCAGACTCTGTGGTGGTCCACAGAAAGCCCATATAATGCAAGTAGTGGACTTCACTTGTGAATTACTAGAGATTTGACTTCGTTGGACCAACAAGGGCACATGAGTAGCAAAAAAAAACTGCTCACTCAGAGAAATTGGATGGAAATTCAAAATAAATACAAACTCAAAAAAGATATGACAAATGCCTTAACAGCAAACTCACTTTGAATACATGAATGGTGTTATTCAAAAACACAAAACCCAGAATCCAATGAGAGAAAAACATTGTATATTCAGTCATTACAAGAGAAGTACTCCAGGTCTGTAGAGGGCGCCGAGTGGAACTAGATTTGGCTGAAATGGTTTTTATAAATTAAATTATTTACACAGTTTGTTTAGAGAAAAAAAAAAATTGCCGCCATTGTCTGAATTCCTTTTTTTGGGGTCATTTCTCATGCGCCCTTCTTAAACCGCACTTACTTCCCTTTTAAGACACTGAAGTCTGGAAATTTTGAAATTTAGCTGTGGGCAATATGACCTACAAGGCTGCTAATGTCTCTTTCTGTCTTGTTTTCCTTTTGTACAGATCCCACATTTGTCCATGCACACCTCATTCCAGACAGCGCTGAGAAGAATGATGACAAGCTCTACTTCTTCTTCCGGGAGAAAGCCTCTGAGATGGGCCAGAGTCCCATGACCCAGTCCAGGATTGGGCGGATCTGCCTGGTGAGTTATCACACCAGTCAGCAAACCTCATGTTGATCATCACAGCTGAAAGGTTTATGTGTCTCCATAGTGGTTAGTTTATAGCCTCATACCTTTGTCTTAGTCTTTTAGAGGGACAGAGAGAAGTTTCCAGTTATCATCAGTAATCTCTGATTGTAAACAGTAACACTCAACAATTACCAGTTACAAAATCTTTTGTTTGCATTCTGTGATTTCTGCTCCTCTGAATGAAATGTTTGAGCGTCAGAGTTTACTTTGGTCAAAATGTCTGTAAACATGCAAAGACAGCCATACAAAGACAGATCACTGTGTACTCAGGGGGGTAGTTTTGTGCCCTGGAGTGTTGTTCTTGACCAAAGACGCATAAATAATGAAACTCTGTCTGAGGCTTTCAAACCATCTGCACATGGACCTCAGGAAAATGTCCCTCAACACATCCAGGGGGCGATTACAAAGTAAACACGACATAATTTGGAAAGCAGCTCAGTTATTTTTAGAGTTAATAAGAGACAGTGTTTCAACTTAAGGTCATTCAGCTATCATAGCCAATAAGAACAATGTAAATAATTGCATTTGTTCCTGGAAGACATTACTACATATCTCTCTTTTACTTAGGACTATAAAAAAACAGACTTTCTAACTACTTGATGTTACAGTAGGTAAAGATAGACACCAAATGTTTTCCAGCTCTGCAAATTTGGACTCTGTACATTGTGCTAAGTTCCAGCCCATGAATCATTTTCCCACAGCCTGAGTCTTTACCTCAGCAATAGTCGTTGGCTGACCTCCTCCTGTGCAGATGGGCCAAGCTGAAACAGCGCTGATCTTTATTCACACAGGCACAGTAAAAACAGAGCTGGTGCACTTAGTTTTGGACAGTTGTTTCAGACAGCTGTAAGTCAGACGTTGGTCAGCAGACGCTGAAAATATGACAACTGTCTATATCCCCACAGAACGATGACGGTGGACACTGCTGTCTGGTCAACAAGTGGAGCACGTTTCTTAAAGCTCGACTCATCTGCTCAGTGCCAGGAGCTGACGGCATTGAGACACACTTTGATGAACTGAGTGAGTTTGAAATATTGTTTCTCCCTGTAAATCTTTGACCCTTCCAGGACATCTGTGTAGCTTTCTTTAATCTCTAGATATCGCCCAGGTGGGTCTTTCATCCACCACCTGTTAATAAGCCTCAGGGCAGTTTTTGTAATCAATGTAAACATCAAAGCCAAGTATCTTAAATCATTTGTTGTCTTTCTTAAAGATAAAATATTCCAACTCTGGGAACATTTAACACATCTGCTTGAAGTTGGTCTGAAGTATGTAATGAATATGGCCGTGACCTAACACAAAGAGTGGCAGCTGGAAAGTGAGAACTCTTACAGAAGCATTTAACTAAGATTCAACACAAGGGTCTGCAGATGGTGAGCTTGTTGACAGATTCAGTGCCAGTGACTTTCTCATTTGTAGAGCTCCCTTCACATTTTCTCGCTCCATTGGCTTTGCATACTTTCATCATGATGTCACAGGTTTAAGGTTTTCAGCGTGAAAATCTCAGATTTTGCTGCAAATCTCTCACTGTACATGGGGGCACATATGCAGCATTTACAGCAGCATGTGTCTTCTTATGTACAGCGGTACTGTGGAGAATCCCAGCGAGCTGCAGCTTTAGATTAAGGTATCACTGACTCATACATGTTAAGCCTGACATGTGTCTTCCTTTGAACATCAACATGGCTCCTGTAGGTGCTGAAAACATCTGTAAAGGTAGCATCCTGACTGTAAGACTGCAAACGTTTTGCTTTTAAGGTACATCAACATGTTTTTTTTTGCAGAGAAATCCTACCAGAGATGTAAAAGCAAATACACACACGAAGACAGAGTAATCAAAGTAATGAGCAGCTGGGATCAGTCCAGCCCCCTGCGGATCATCCCTGCCTGTCCGTCATTCCCATGACTGACAGGATTAAGGAGGGATTTGTAGTATCCTTGAAATTCTAATGACTGCTGGTATGAGCAGCAAATCTTTGTCTCTCCTCCACTGTTTTGTGCCTGATTTTAGGAGGGGAAAAATCACTCACTGGGTATTAAAACTCATTTAGTATAGAAAATCAATTATTAGATAGACATAACAAATGATTGTAATTTCAACAGAAACCTTAAAGTCTAATCCAACTTATTTTTTCTGGACTCTGGAGAAGATAAACTGAAATGTTTTTTTTCCTCAATCAATTTTTAAGTCTTTTTTTAAGGCAGTATTTTTTTGTATATTTTGGGCTTTTCATGCCTGTATTAAGAGCTCAGGGCAGTGAGTAAGACAGTTGGGGAATGGCATAAAGTAAATGGCCACGGGTAAGAGTCAAACCGCGTTCCGCTGATTCGAGGGCTGCAGCCTCTGTATGAGGAACGTCCTGGTTAAACCTGTGCGCCAGTATTTTACAGAAATAAAATAAAATAGTTTATTTAATAAAGGCTACTGTCTTTGGCTAATTGTACATGGCACCTTTTGGGAAACTCAATGCAGCAGAATTCATTAATAACATAATAAAACGTAATAAATACATTAATTTTATATTACAACAATGTGATCAATGTTACCTGTGTTTGATTTAAATTTACTTTTATGTACCTCGTAGTATTTTCAAGTAGTCTTGACTACAACACCACAATGTATATGATATAATGTAGCTCTAATTGTTGGCCAAAAGAGCAAACATACATTTTATTGAAAGTGTGAGAAAGGACAATATTATACTGAAATAATTCTCAAAATATTTTCCCAAATGTATAACCTGACATGCAACACATGTGCTGAAATTGATTATTTGTGTTAAAAATGTCATCTGAACACACCACATAGACAGCTAAAACCTACATGTATGGAATTGATTGCACTTTATACCTTTATATAGTAAGAATATTAAATAATTTACTCTGTAGCTGTGCACCAACCACAGCTATGAGTGATATGTAGAGTAATGTGTCTTACTTCTGCTGTGATGAGGCTTTACAAGATGCAAATGTGTGTTGTGCATTAGGAGCACTCAGTCAGTGACAGGAGAGCGCTCCTCTGTCAGCACTGCTGTACTTTTAGCAGTGCATGCACTATGCAGCAGGTCAGTTGTAGTCTGGGGGCAGACGAACACTCGTGGTGAAGTCATTTGAAGTCCTGAGGTTCATAGAAACATCCCACAGCTCTGCGGGTCGTCCTGCCCACAACCACAGACGCTCTGATGGAAATTTGTTCTGTCTCCAGTCCTGCTGGTCCCTGATGGAGGCCGGCAGAGGCTTCAGAGTGGTTGGATGAGGACTCGGGAGAGAGAGTGGAGTACATTGAGATTGTGAGGCAGTCAGCGTTTAACAGGAGAAAAAAGCCTTTAGTGTTGTAATGATACAAAGAGAGAGGAGGATTATAAAGTCAGATGCTGGCACAAGAGAGATGAAAATGTCTGCAGGATAAAAACGAGAATGGATGTGTGGGCGATAAAGTTTTATTGCCTTTTCTGAAATGTAATTATGGAGTGAAACATTGTTTTTTCATTGAGTTATTTTTTCATGTCCTTATAGTCCACAAATCCCCAAACAGCTTTACTATACATGGACACAAAGATCCTTTTTGTTGTAGCTTTTGTTTGTTTTTTAATTTTCCCCCAGCAATTTTCGGTTGCACATCCTTTAAAGTAGTTATCAAGAAACGAGCGATCTCTGCAGAACTATAACAGTCTTTTCACACAGTGATTCATTTATTGAATGCACCACTTCTTTGTTTCTTGCTTTAGCTTTTAAAACCTTATTTATCCCCTCTCTGTCTTCTTTCTACGCTCACAGCAATCAGAGATGTTTGCTTGCTAATGTGATGCTGCGAGGGCCTCAACTGTCTCTCGATCTGTCACATCAGAAACAAAAGTTTCAGTGACGCAACTCATTCCAGCTCTCTTGTGATTTATTTCTCTTCTCTTTCACTGCGCTCGCTCTGTAGCCAGCAGGCCTGTCAAACTGGCGTCAGATGGGTTATGAGTTTCTCCTTTGTTTGCCAAAAGTTAATTCTTGCTTTAGTGTGCAGCCATTACCTGTCATTTTCATACCTTGGCGCGTAAGGAGTTTTTTTTCTTGTCTTGAAATGATTTGGAAGCCATGATCAAAGAAGAGTTGGTTGATTTTGCAGCTTTGCAGAGTCAGAAATTATGTTTGCATACAAGCTATGTGAATTTAAGCTCCCCTCCCTTTTGTTTATTATGGATAACGCCAAAGGGCACGGGTACTTTTTACCCTCAATTCCACATGTATAATTGTGGCTTACCATTAAGTTTTTCAACATGCTGCCACTGACGTTATCTCAGGTGATATTTAAGAGATACATTTGAGCACTCTTTTTTTGGGAGTGTCAGACAGATAGATGTCTAACTTCTGTTTCCTTGAATGACCACGGACAAGATCTCCGTTTAAAACGGACAGGAGTTTACACCTCTTTATCGTTATAACTGTTTGTAAAGACTTTTACGACAGCTAATCCTTGTCCTGGTTTTTTCAAGGAACTTTTAAACATGCAATATGAGCCTTTACAAATTGTTTTGTTTAACATCGGTGCAAAGCATGACATCGACCTGTGTGGCTGAAGTGTTATTCTTCTCAACTTCTCTAATTTATATTTGTCTCAGTTTTCTTGCGTGGTGTTTTCTCTTGCACTTTCCTCTCATTTAGCCATCAAAGAAGATACACTGGGTTCACAACTGCCTCAACCCCACAGTCATCAGGGTGCATATGGCTCCTATTAAAGTCATGTTTCAGCAGAGATCTCTATTTCACTCATATTCCCTGCTGAGACTCAGGAACTGGAGTCTCTGCATTGAAAGGGTTTGGATTCAGATCTCATTGAGGCTCTGATAACCACGATTTATGAGGAACCCTCGCTTTACCCCCCGTCCCAGGAAGCAGTATGTGTCACAATTAGCACAATTTTTGGTGGGAACCAGGTAGAACCTGGGAGCTAATTCAGTCTTGTAAATACATTAAAAAAAACTGCCTCTTTTCATTATTGGCAGAATGTATCTTACAGAAATAACTAAATTCTTAAGTAGTTTAAAGAACTTTATACTCCCATTACTCTAGATTTATCAAAGTAGTCACACCATATGTGTTCTCTTTCCTGTTATTTGACGGCTGTGATTTGGAGCTACTTTGCTAATTGAGATTTTACATACAAAAGCGTGTGAAGCATGTTGAATTCAATATTTCGTCAAAGACTAAAGCATTGACTCCACACATTATGTGGCTCCTTGTCTCATGTTTAAGAGTCTATAAAAGACTGATTTCGCCTCTAAACTTCTCAGATCTCCTAGCTGCTAAGAGGTAAAAAAAAAAAAAAAGAAGCAAGGATTATAAAAACACCTACAATATGAACACATTTTTGTTGTAGTGCAAAATTTAAAAATAAATTCTGCCCATAATTCATCTCGCAAACCTTTAAATCTTTGTAAATTACCTTTGCCTATGCTGGGGTACCACTGGACTAAAAAAAACCTGTATTAAGTTGTTATAACTCACTTTAACTTCAAAGAGCAGCAACATTTAAAATCAGCATGTGTACTGATACTTTAGACATCATATCTGACATTGGAAGATTGCTTATGCTGAGTAAAAAGGAGCCATTTTCTGCTGTGGCATTTCTCAAACTGCTCTTGCTTCAACAACAGTATTATTTTTAATGCACCTTTACTGAAGAATCAGAGTACTTATTTCACCACTGCGTCTTGTACTTTATGACTGACATATTGTCATAACTTCTTGTCTTTTATCTATTAGGGGATGTTTATATTCAGCCAACTCAAGACACCAAGAATCCTGTCATCTATGGAGTCTTCTCAGTTTCCGGGTGAGTGATTGACAGCTTCTCAAACTCTCTTGACTTTCATGTCAGTTTGGAGGGAAGGTGTATTTTGGGTTCCGCCTGCTGCTTTTATTTCATTTCCACTCAGCCTGGAGGTGTCAGCTCTCTCTGATATTGAAATGCTGTGTTGCGTACAGCTAGTCAGATCCAGGCTACAAAGAGAAAACAAGGCAGTGAATGTGGAGCCCAGAGGGAGTCTTGCTCCTCTGAGAGGCTGACTGAGCCTATAGCTCCTCGTAGGTCAGGTTTGATAGCAAGTTGTCATTCAACACACAGCATTAAAATTCAGGCAGACGTGAAAATTGAGACTCTGACTGCACACAAAGCAAGGAGAGCTTCGCAGGTAGTCATAATAAACATATCTTGATTAATGTATTTGAGAAAACAAACACTGTTATTGTTTCCATCCTCTCACATTTAAAC
Organism: Labrus bergylta; assembly: GCF_963930695.1. Classification (NCBI taxonomy): domain Eukaryota; kingdom Metazoa; phylum Chordata; class Actinopteri; order Labriformes; family Labridae; genus Labrus; species Labrus bergylta. The sequence goes on along the minus strand of NC_089199.1, from coordinate 11,406,117 downwards.
CCAGCTGATAAAAACACAGGCCGTTCTGATTATAGAGGCCTGTGACAGGAGTTACAAACATAGTACACCCACCACTGGAGCTCTGGCGATTCTCTGCAGAATGTGGGTGTTTGTATGTCAGTGTGTCAGACAGCTTGACTCGGTTTGTGAGTGTGTTTGTGCGTCATAAAGCTTCAGAGCTTTACTGTAAGAGGCCAGATGAGTACATGGGAAGGAAGTAGATTCTTTCCGCCGCAGAGACGCTCAAAGCAAACCGTAGTAATTTTCTCAGGGAGCGAGTTGAGCCGCTGTCTCTTGTGTGTTCATCCCTGCTCTCTCCCGCCCTCCTCCAGAGCCGTGTTTAAAGGCTCGGCTGTGTGCGTTTACTCCATGGCCGACATCCGCATGGTCTTCAATGGCCCCTTTGCACACAAGGAGGGGCCCAACTACCAGTGGGTGGCTTACACTGGGAAGATCCCTTACCCACGACCTGGCACTGTGAGTTATACACAATAAAAATCATGAATACATCCCAGTCATCCTTTTTACAAGAATATTTTTAAAGTGTAATTGCAGGTTTGATTTCTGGATATTTTTCTTTATTTGTCTATAGTGTCCTGGAGGCACTTTCACCCCCAACATGAAATCCACAAAGGATTACCCAGATGAGGTGATCAACTTCATGAGAAACCACCCCACCATGTACAATGCTATATACCCAGTACACAAGCGCCCCCTGGTGGTCAGAACCAACGTGGATTATGAGTTCACCACCATAGCTGTAGATCAGGTGGCAGCTGCAGATGGAAACTACGAGGTGCTCTTCCTGGGAACAGGTCAGTGACTTTCCGCTAATCTCGTCATGTTTTTAAAGTGCACTCTGAGGTTGTTTTTATATTTTTTATTTTAAGTTTTAGTCCTCTGGCCTTCAAGCTGACTCAGAGAATCTGCTAAGAAATCTTAAAGTAATTATCTGTTTAAAATAAAAGAGATATTTAGTTGATGTATGAAGTGAGTGCAGTCTGAGTTGAAGGATGAACTTATTTTTCGTTTGTGTTTTAAGATCGGGGGTCAGTCCAGAAAGTGATCGTCCTGCCCAGAGATGACCTGATAACAGAGGAGCTGGTCTTAGAGGAAGTCGAAGTCTTTAAGGTCGGTCATCACTTCTTCTCTCTCCAACTTTTTCTCTACTTTCTGTATTTTTTGTTGATTATTGAAACAAGAATTTACAAGCTTTTTTTTCTATGTATTTTGGCAGGTTCCAACATCAATCACCACCATGAAGATTTCATCCAAACGAGTAAGTGTCTCAAACAGATAGTCTTCACAAATAATGAAATCAAAGCAGAGTGTTTAGACAAAAAAAAACACGTGTTTGTGTTAAAAATCCTGTAAGACAAGGACAAGAATATTAGAATATTAGATTTGAAAGTTCCCGTTGTTTTCCACTATTTATTTGTTTTACAGAGGAAACAAATTGTTGCTGTAATCAATTGGGAAGTGTGTACTTTGGTATTTAATAAATGCAACATGTACAGTGAATACATGATTGATATATTAATGGTTAGTCATTGCAATTACTTTCAAGCAAAACTTGGCTTTAAACTGAGAAGTTATATCAAGTAAATTAGTCAATTTAGTGAATAAGTAAATTGTTAGGAAGAACACTTTAGGAGAAACTTCAAACTTCTTGATTTTTCCTTCTTTTAGTCTTTCCAGGAAATCATTTGGTATTTGTAGACTTTTACAATATTGTGACACATTAAATGTTAATATTGGAGTATTTTAATTTCTGATTTTGTCTTTTTTTTAATAGCAACAACTGTATGTGGGCTCAGTGTTGGGGGTGACCCACCTGGCTCTGCATCGCTGTGACGTGTATGGGGAGGCGTGTGCTGACTGCTGTCTGGCCAGAGACCCGTACTGCGCCTGGGACGGCAAATCCTGCTCAAGATACTCCAACTCTCAGAAGAGGTGAGGAGTACGATAGTAGACACAAGCATACATGGTTACATATCCTGTACTATATTCAAACATGTAATATCTTCAAATATGTGAAGTTAAGCTTTTTATTTTTGATTGTTGATCTGACCCCTCTAGACGGAGCCGTCGGCAGGATGTGAAGTACGGCAACCCGATCCGCCAGTGCAGAGGTTATAACTCCAACAGTGAGTATCAGGCTCCCTTTGTATTAATCCAACACAACAGTGATTCAAGTCACATACCAATGTACTTCCACTGTCTATCTTTCCATTTAATCCATTTCTCACCATGACATAATTTATATATTGTTTTTTAGCCAATAAGAATACTGTGGAATCAGTTCAGTACGGGGTGGAGGGCAGCACTACATTCCTGGAGTGTCAGGCCAGATCTCCTCATGTGTCTCTAAAGTGGCACTTGCAGAAGGAAAACAGCGACAGGAGGAAAGAGGTGAGCTAAAAAGAATCTGAATGATTGCTTTCCCCAGACATTGAAGCTGTCTTGATAGTTTCCCCATGATAGGGGTCTGGTCATAATCTATAAGAGCAAGGATAAGACAAATTCATGAATGGAGTGTTTACATTTCCCTGCATCTTTCCTTCCAGATCCGCTCAGAGGGCCGCACGCTGAAAACAGAACAGGGTCTTCTGATCCGTTCCCTGCAGTCATCTGACAGCGGGATCTACCAGTGTACATCCACAGAGAAAAACTTCAAACACACTCTCGTCAAACTGCAACTCGTGGTCCTCTCCAGCCGCACAGTCAACAATGTGTTGGTGGAAACGGGCAGCCCGGCCCTCCCACCGCTGCAGTCCAGTGCCTGGACACCTAGTGTGGGTCAGTACAAAGACCTGCTGACCATCCTGAGCCAGCCAGAGATGGGTCTGATCAACCAGTACTGCCAGGACTACTGGCAGCTCGGCGAGGGCAGCCTTGGGGACAACAAAGCCAAAAGCCTGAAGGAGCTGAAAGAGCAGAAGAAACCTCGCAACCGTCGGCATCATGACGAGCAGACGACTCCAGCTGAGACATGAGGAGCTGTATTTACACCTTATCATATTCAAAAACCACCTGTCTACCTTTTCACACCTCCTCCCGAACACTGCAACCCTCCATTTAGGGAAAGACTCCAGATAGAAAAATGAAATTATCATAAAGGATGACTGCAACCAAAAGCAACAGCATCAAACATGAAAATACACGATATTTATTGTAGGCTGTAAAAAGTAATTCTTTGTACCTATCTAGAAAACATGTTTTTTTGTGAATAGGTAAATCTGTGCAAATATTGTTGTTATTATAATGTTATTGTTAGTGTTGTAGTGTAGATTCAAATGTGTTTTTATGTTGAGAAAATCTTTATGTTTGGTGTTTTTGAGAAACAGCAACCACAACCCAGAACATTGGAAGTATCCACATATGGACAAGGACAGAAAGTGTTTGAGGAGGCCATGTTGGATCACATGACCCTTCGCAGTATCAGCTGTTAAAGTTGGAAGTGGAGTCTCCTGTTAAACTCTCAAACTTCCCTTAACTAACTCACCAGAACTCTTAACTATAGAGCAGACAGTGTTTGTATATTAACTGCATCATACGAGCTGCTGACAGAGGGATTACTGCATTTCTTGGGACATTTGTGGCTAAAAGAAATGCACACAGACTGAAACTGTGACAGCGTGTCACTATCAAACAGTCTCATTTTCATAAAAGTTACCTGTGTGGCAGGTAAGACGTCTCTCCTTTATGTTGTGGTCCAGCCCGGATTAAAGTAACAATGGTACATCACCCTGATTCTTCCAGAAATCTGTTGCTGCCAATTGTTTGTTTAGTTTCTATGTGAATATCACATCTCAATGTTGTATCCTAAACAAACGTGATCTTTGTGATAAGCTGTTTTTTTTTTTGTTTTTTTTTCAGGGTAAGGGTCTTTGAACGAGACAAAAGATGAAAATATAACATTGCCTTCTCTTTTCTTGTTTTAGAAAAGAAATTCCAGCAGGCAGCTAAATGTGAGTTTGTGACAGTTTGTGATTTAAAAAAAAAAAAGTCAAGCACCTTCTGTTGTCAAAACGGTACTCATGATAAACAGTGAACACTTCACATGTAAATGTGGCATTTGCAGTATATTCATATAAGGCATGCAGTTTGAACGCTCAGAGCAGGGGCTTGTGTAGGGGTGGCCTGGAGTGGCATTCCACACTTACCTTAGATTAGATTTTCCAACCCGGTTGCTCTCCTTTAATATTAAATTACGATTAGCTAAATGTCCTTCCAGAGGCTGGACTTAAGTCTTTTTTGGAGTCCTTATATCATTTGGCAAAGTAGAATTATATTTTCTATATTTTTTATTTATTTAAAAAAATACTATTATACGACTATACGGTTTAAATGGTAGCGGGATGAATGGTTAATAAATGCTATTCAGATTTATGTGTGAGCCTACACATACTTCAGGCCACCCCGGCATAATTCAGAACCACAGTTCAGCCCCCCCCCTGCCAAAAATGTCTGGACACACCCCTGGGTTTGAATTTTTTTAAGCTTATAATGTATCCAAGGTTTGCATTCCTGACAGTTTTATTCCAAACTTTGGTTTCACTGACGTCAAGTGAATATTAATCATGCAATAAAGTCTCCACTCCTGTTACAGTAGATAGCAGCTACATATTTGCAGCACTTGGGAATAGACTACTTTGATCAGTGCTGGTTAACAATGGAGCTCTCAAAGCTACTTTTCTGTCAGTCAAGCACAGTGCCATACTGCTATCGTACATGCCACATGCTTCATAAGGAACTGTTTGTACTGAGCAACTTCCATACTGTAAAATGTTAGAAAAATGTCATAAATACAACCACTAATGAGTTAAAGACCACTACACCTGAAGAGAAACAACATGTATACCAAAATCTTCAGAGGGTGGCTTTTCATTGTGCATGGCATGTACAGTGTATGTATACAGTATTTGTCTAAAATACTATGTTGCCGTGGATGTCAGTGAATGTCTTTCATGTTGTGGGAATATGGATAAACTACCAGTGCAAGAAAGAGGTGCTCATCCTACAACTTATTGTGGGACTAAGTACAGAAAGGTATGAATATGATTTCAACTCTCTCTCTCTCTCTCTCTCTCTCTCTCTCTCTCTCTTTCTCTGTCGCGTTCTCAGCAGATTTGTATATTATTTCAAACACGTGCATCTATTTTATTTTCTCTGTTTGGTAGACTTTACTATGGTTCATTGAGGTAAAGTAACGTATGAAATAATGCACAGTCGATGTTATTGTTATGACTTGTAAAAAATACTATCTTTTCTTCCTCATCAATGTTACTGACTAATAAATTAAAGCTCTATATTTTATAATAACAGAAGTTCTGATCTGTTGGTGTGCACTGTGTGCAATACCACACTGAAATAACCCATAGTACTATTCACAAATATATTTAATAATGAACTACACAATAGAGAAAAAATGTGTGATAATACCGATGTTAAAGTTTAATTACATGTTGAATCAAGGTAATATTATTTTCCTTTTTAACTTAACACACTATTAAGTTGCTTAAACTATACATTTGTTTCATATTGTATAAGCTTGTAGGTTGTTTTAAGTAACTACAGCTTTTGCATATTCAATGGAGTAAAGAAGAACAATATTTAAAATCTAGTGGGGTAGATGTAAAAGTAGCATGAAATATTACTCAGTATTCAATACATTATTTGCTTAAATGTCTTTATTGAAGTTATGCTAATGCAGTGATTTAACTAATGAGTACTCAAAAAAAGAGCAAAAGTACAAATGAAAGAATAGAAAAAGAGATAAATAAATAACTACTGCAACTGTGAAGGTAGAAAAATGCTGTGTGCAACACACACACACCCACACTCGCACACTCAGGTTAACATGCATACCTTGTTAAATGTGAGTAGATTATAATCCTTAACCAGCCTCAGATTGAGGTCAATGAGATCTGTCAGGTGAAACCACAAAGCTCTTTAAGCACTTCACAGCTCACCCTGCAGTCTACAGTCATATAAAACATGTCAGAATGTCTCTCTTCATTTTTTATGACTTTAACATTAAAGGCTCTCCTTTTTTATTTCACTTAACCCAATTTGCTGCCATTGTTTGGGGGTTTTATTATCATTTTAATCCATCCCATTGCAAATGTCATACATTTATGCCTGAATTTAGTCCCACATCAGGTTCGATTTTTTATTTGTTTCTGATATGAGAGGAGTCTAGTTTGGATGACTGTGTTCTTTTGGCACAGACACTCAGCTACAAGTTATCCCACTTGTTATGCTCCTCTTTTAAAGAAACCCTAGAAGAGTATAGAGATAAGCACTTGAGCCGATGTTCATCTTCCGCTGAGCGCAGCAAAGTCCCCCTAAAGGTGAGAGAACACCTTCCCTGATGTAGGTCTGCCACTCCTTGCATCTTTCCCCCTGCCCTCAAACGCTCCTGTCCTTGTGCTCCATTGGCCGTCTTTGGTCAGGTGGGATTGGGATGCCCGAAATCCTCTCCTGAGACAGGAAAATACTCAAACATTCTCCAGAGTTTACTGCGGGCAGACGCATCAGCAGCACAGTTGACTGGACATACATCCATTTTTCCTGACAGTTTTTTTCTGGAAAAGTTGGGATGGGGGCTGGAGCGAGCGCTGAGGATAAACGCTCCAGAGAGCTGGAGAAGAAGCTGAAGGAGGATGCTGACATCGATGCGAGAACTGTCAAGCTGCTGCTGCTAGGTAAAGACAGAGGACCTGGATTCAATTACAGTACATCTCATCGCCTTGGTTACTCATATCTAAGGGCCCATTGGAGCCCCATGGTATAGCTCCAAATATAGCTATAGCAAATAGCTCATAGGTCTATGAGGTTGGGTTGAAATGTTCTCAACTTAATCCTGAATTATCAGCACAAACAGATCAGACGTTCTTTATAGTCTCAATAATCTTGAAATAATTAATAATTTATGTTAACTGTGATGATTTAAACAACATGTTTGAGCCAGGTAAAGGCTTTATGAGCTGTGTCATTGCTAAAACACTTTGATAGTCATGCAAATCAATCCCTTGTTAATCCTGAAACAACAGGCACTCTAACACAAAGGGATTAACTGTGAAGGACGCAGATACTTTACCACCCAAACCAAAAATTTCAAATTCAGTACCCTGAACACATCACTGGCATTGTTTAATCTTCTGTTTGGGTAGGAATTTTGGGTGATTTAAAAAAAAAAAAAAAAAACATTGGCCAAAACATTCCGTAACTTTTAGCTTGTTCAGTAATGTTGGAATTCAGTACATTATGGAAAGGAATAAACTGCTCACAATGTGTCAGATTGCTATTGGATATCTTATTGGATTGCTCAGCTTCATCGTCTCCTTGTGAAAATATAGGTCAGGGAAATTTTTCCCCTGACATCAGCTTTAAACGAGATTAGAGCCTGAAGTAATAAGTATTAAGATGTGATGAGATCCTCTGTCTGTAAAGGTTATCTGCAATTTATATCCTTCTATACCACATGAATCAACTGATTTATCATTTTTTATACTAATAGCACAAAATCAAAGTTATCTCAGGGCACTTAAACATACAGAGCAGGTCTAGATCATGTTCTTTTTTTCATATTACTAAGAGAGACCCAGCACAAGCCCTTCCAAATGGAGATAAATAAAAACCTTTAAACGGCAGAAACCTCAAGCAGAACCAGACCTATCAGTGAACAGCCATCTGCCGCAACTTACAGTATGAAACCAGAAATATGAATAATAGCACGAAAACCAGAGATAAGATGCAGTCATATTTTAAAATGTGTTAAAAATTTGGAATACAAATGTAGTAATTTTGAATGCAAATAACTGCATCCAGTATTTTTATCTTCTTAAATAGGTGCTGGAGAATCGGGAAAAAGCACAATCGTCAAACAGATGAAGTAAGATATTTGACTTTTCATCAGTTTAATGTCTTACTGACTGTATCACACATACTCATGTAATATTTTCGCTTCAGAATTATCCACAAAGATGGTTACTCACTCGAAGAATGCTTGGAGTTTATTGTCATCATCTACAGCAACACCCTGCAGTCCATCATGGCCATCGTGAAGGCCATGAACACATTCAACATGAACTATGGACACTCAGATCAGCAGGTAACAACAGCTGAAAGAGATTCCAAGGTGTATATTTATTTTACGTAGTATTAAACATATTTCTGGTCTTCAGGATGATGCCCGAAAACTGATGCACCTTGCAGACACTATTGAGGAGGGTACCATGCCTAAAGAGCTGGCAGACATCATTCTGCGTTTATGGAAGGACTCTGGCATACAGGCGTGCTTCGACAGAGCCTCGGAATACCAACTCAATGACTCTGCTGGATAGTAAGACACTAAGATTTTCCAAAATGATCCAGTCAAGACTCACAAATGGTTTTGCAATTACATTTTTACATCTCTCAGCTACCTGAATGATTTGGAGCGGCTGGTCCAGCCAGGCTACGTGCCCACCGAGCAGGATGTGCTGCGATCAAGAGTGAAGACCACGGGTATCATCGAGACAACGTTTTCCTTCAAAGATCTACACTTCAGGTCAATGCAGTATTTCTCCAGTGGGCTAACTCATCATAATGTTCTCTGATTGCGCTAAAGATATAACTTGCTTGTGTTTCCATGCAGAATGTTTGATGTTGGTGGTCAGAGATCAGAAAGAAAGAAGTGGATCCACTGTTTCGAAGGTGTGACCTGTATCATCTTCATTGCTGCTTTGAGCGCCTACGATATGGTGCTCGTTGAGGATGACGAAGTGGTACGATAGCAGAATATTTCAGACATAAAATTCTAAACTTGTTTATATAATCAACAGTTGGTTTGGCTGAAAGGCTCATTATTGGAACTATAGGTAAAAACACTGTTTATTTATTTTCAGAACCGAATGCACGAAAGTCTGCACTTGTTCAACAGTATCTGCAACCACCGCTACTTTGCTGCTACCTCTATCGTTCTCTTTCTAAACAAGAAAGACGTGTTCATTGAGAAGATCAAGAAAGCTCATCTGAACATGTGCTTCCCTGAGTACGATGGTGAGATTATCACATGCAAACTTCACCACTTTTAAATGACCAGTGCATCAAATCTAGTGGATCTAATGGCAGAAAATTAGAACTATGTGATCAGCTGAAAAGTATAATATTGGGTTAGGGTTAGGGTTAGAGTAGGGTTAGGGTTAGGGTTGGTGTTCTCAATTTGGTAGAATTAGTTTTTTGTATTTACAACAGGAGGGTTAGCGTAAGGGTAGGGTGTTACCTTACAACCATATTACACTGCCATGTTGTTTGTACAGAAGCCCAGGAGAGACAAATCAAGTCTGTTTCTAAATATTTGCAAGTTTTTAAGCCATTGTATCTTCTGTCACACACACGTAAGTGGATAAGTTATCAGTTGGTTGTAATTTGCAACCTCACCACTAGATGTCTCTGATACAATTAAGGCCTGAAAAAGTTCTGATTTCTCCAATATCTTTTCCATCAAGGCCCCAACACTTACGAGGACGCTGGTATCTACATCAAAATGCAGTTCTTGGACCTGAACATGCGCAAAGACATCAAAGAAATCTACTCTCACATGACCTGTGCTACAGACACAGAGAACGTGAAGTTTGTGTTTGACGCCGTCACTGACATCATCATCAAAGAAAACCTGAAAGATTGTGGTCTCTTTTAAGAGCCATGTTGAGACATAATAAAGGTGAAGTAAGTTTGTGCAGTATTGTACTGATAATTAAGATTTCAAAGGTTGGGACCAGCTAACAAGAAGCATATCCTTTTTTTATTCCAGGGGTTCTTCAAGCGCCGTCACATTACAGAAATCTCTTCTCTATTCAAACTGAGGACTGAAGATGAAAACTTTCCCCTCAAACAGAAATCCTCCAACAAGTGAAAGCAAAATCGTTTTTTTTTTAAACAATTTGTTTTGTTCAAAAGTAAGTTGAAGCTTTAAAGTAAAGACTTTGTTTTAACTGAGAGAAGAAGACAACTCTTGCATCATAAAATCCTGTGCAGAATTCAGACAAGCTGACTTCTAGGCAGGCTGATTTTTCATAAAAGTCTTCTGAACTTGTCTTTGGAGGGCTGTGCAATCTTGTAGATAAGACATCCGTCAGTATAAAGTGATTTAATCTTACATAAATAAATGTCTGGCTAATGCATTAAGTATTTGCTTCAGTAACCAATGAGTAAACAGATAACAGAATCGCCCTCCTGCAACACTACAACCTGTGTAAGAGGTCTTTTTAAAATTGCCTTTAGAAATGGCTTTTATGAACAGAAAGTAGGCTACATTTTGCATTTTTAATAAGTGTTATAGAGAATGTAACTTTCTGAAATAGTTGAGCCAGTGTATATAATAAATGTTTTCTAATGGACAAAATATCAATGAGGTAACACCATGTGGGTCTAAAGCCATGCTTGCAAACTAATTGTTTTAGCCAACTATCCTGTATGGAAACCAATAATTGTTAACCTCAACTGAGCTTAATAAAGCTTCTGTAGAAAATGAGTAGACTTCCATTTTTCAAAAATAAAAGTGACACAGCAATGTCTTGTTCCCAATTTCTTGCATAATAATTTTATATAATAGATTCCTTTTCTGGCATTTTGATTAAAAAAATTGTATTTTTTTTAATTGTATAAATATATTTTATTTATTTTACAAAATTCTAGGACATCAAAACCCTGACAGGGCAGGATATAACACAAAGACAATCACATACAACAGGACAAAAACAAAAACAATCAAAACAAAAAAAACAACAACAATAGTGATAGCTGTTCTGTGAGGCAGACACTGAGGAATTAACTGAATACGCATCAGATCAGATGCCCCTCAACAGGACATGGATTGGGCAGGGAATGGAGGGTACCTAATATAAATTGCACGATTACAAAAATGATAAATGTACCTATATACGGAACCTTTAAACATGTATACACATACATATGTATACATAGACATACATAAACACATTGATTGGGGTGCTGGTGGCGCACTGGTTAGTGCGCGCGCCCCATGTATGGAGGCTGTCGTCTCAAGTGTGGCCCAGGTTCACTTCCCGCCTGTGGCCTCCTTCCCACATGTCATTCCCCACTCTCTCTCTCTGATTTCTGGCTCTATCCACTGTCCTATCTATCCATTAAAGGCACAAAAAGCCCAAAAATAAATCTTAAAAAAAAAAAAAATAAACACATTGATTTAGATGCCAATATATTGGTTTCAAATTGTGATATAAGATATATAGAAGATACCAAAAGAAGAAAGAAAATATATACAAATATGTAATATGTCCAGTGTGATAAAGACCAACATAGACTTACCATCAAAACCTTTTACACAAAGCAGACATGATAAGGCTCAAAGGACATCCTCAGCCGCTGTCCAGATCTTCGAGAAAAGATGCTGCTTGCTCCATTGACACCAATTTCAAGTAATCTTTAAGCCAGCTGTCAATACTTGTATTAACAATTCATCTTCCTCACCTTCCAATTAATAAGTATTATCTGTTTCACAAATAGAAAAGCTAATCCGATCAAGTGTTATAATTCTTTTCAGGTTACTCCGTCTATCTTATTTGAAGGACCCACTGTTGAAATTAATGTGAAGTTTATATTAAATATTTTGCATAAAAGATCTTTCACATTAATCCAGAATGTCTGGACGTCTGAGCGGTGCCAAAGTTGATTATAAGAGTGCCGGTCACCCCACTCCCTTGCCAGCACAAATCTGAAACAAAAAATCTTCTTCATTTTGTGTGGGGTAATATATAACCGCCACATAACCTTCAATTGGATTATTTTGTATCTAAGACATTTTGAAAGGTGATTTGAACGACTCAGTATTGCTTTCCACTGATGTGTTGTGAGGTGTACACCCTGAGCTTTCTCCCTTTGTGCTATAGTGTAGACATATTACAGTGAGAAAAAGAATGACTCAGTAATTTTTAAAGTTTTGACACTTCCTCTGCCGGTGGCTGTATAGAGTTTAGCTATAAATATTGAAAAGAGTTAAATATTCAAACCTAAATTTATCTCCAGTTCATGAAAGTTCACAATGTCTCAATCATTAAATAACAGATCAATGACATGATATTTAAGAGTGGTTTACCTCCAGCTGTAAATAATGTCTTTTTCCTTAAGGGGCAAGAAGGCATGGATACACCACTGATTTTTAGACGCTGATGTTACAATTTAACCACTTCCATTGAAAATGAAAGGATTTTTTATATTTTATTCATGTCCGGGGTACCAGAACCAGAAAACGTTTCAGACAGATTTAAGACATTGTTTGATGAAATACACTCACTTCTTGCCGAGTTAGACAAGAATAAACTTAGTGAAAACACTATAAACAGGAATAAACAACTAGCTTACTCGGTCCAGATTTCAAAAAGCACCTTCTTAACTGACAAATATAAATGTTACATGACATATTTTATCCATGATCGCTGTTTATGCATACCCTGCCTGAGTTCTAAGATAAGCTAACCACTGCTGGTGGTATACAGTGGCATATTAGTCAAATTTGTTTTATGGCATAAATTCCTATCAAACTCATTTTGTTGCTTTCTCATTAATAATAAACTATGTTCTAACCTATATATGAGTGTCAAACTGCTCTGCAGGCTTTGTAAATCTGCAATTTCTGTGCAATAATCACAAGATTAAAAAAATGGTACATAAAAACACTGCCACCACTGTCACCTCTTAATCTCAATTCTCAGGTTAACAAGTCAGTTCCCCAAAATGTGGAACCTTTCCTTTACAGCTCATTTGAGACACTCTTGCTCACTCAGTATGTTTAATAAGACATTAACAACTCCAGAAAATACAACTCAACAGAGCTGTAAAGGACTCGAACATCAGTCTAGGAGACATCCCCCACTTTCTAACTTTTTTATTTATCACAATGATAAATATTCATAGTATAGAACTGCAAAACTGTCAAACATTAAGACCGCCCTAAGACATCGAAGGCAACAGCATTTTAAGAAAGTTTTATTTCGTATGAAAGCATTCACTTGTTTTGTCTCTCTGAACCCTGAGTTCTGATCACATGACAATTATTTGATATTACGATGTGCAATTATGAGAAAGAGCGACAGAAAATAAGAACTTCCGTCAGCATGGAGCAAAGTCTGTGTAAGAAATACGTTTTCATTCAACAACATAAAAATACAATTTATGGCTTGTTTCATCATGTCTAAAAAAAATGAACGTTAAGTCTTAATCAGTGTAAAACAGAACACAGACATGGAATGACACCTTTTGTGCAATACCAACCATGACCTCAAAAAAAGTCCTTTGTTATCCATAACTAGCACACACTTTGTTTCATCAAAATAAGAAAAAAAACTGAAGGCACTTTAAAATAGCCAGAGTCCTCCTGAGCCTCCCTGTTATTGTGTTCATGAGCAGCCCTTATGTTAAAGTACTGATGGAGTCAAGTGAATCCACTGCAGAGGCACTAATCGTCATGTTTAGAGAAGTGAGTGTTTGTAAAGGCTTTTCATTTTAAATAGCTCTCTAGATGGCACTGTTCCCGTAAACTGAAAATAGTGATTCACAGCTCGGCTGTAACGTCAAACACATATAGACAAACACACAACAATGTACACACACTCATCTGAACCAACACATTAACAGATTTGTTTTTGCTCTGTAAAATTATTCTAAAACACTTTAAACCTAATTTCTTCACCAGCCATTAAGAAGTGATGCATTGCTCGTCATTCTCCAGAAGAAAGATTGTTACACTTTTGCAACTACGTGCTCAGAGCAAAATGACTCACACAAACGCACACTTTTAATGAATGCAGCATGTGATCAAGCTGCGTGTTCAGGTTCACTTTAGTGTCAGCCTCCTGAGCAGCAGAACAGTTGGATGAGGACTTTGATGGAGAGTAGATCCTTTCTAACACCTGCACTTGAGAGGGGATGTGTGTGTGTGCTGAAGGCCTGATCATGCCAGACTCCCCACATGTATTTCCTCCTTAAAAGAGCCCCACCATGTGGTCGATCTGCCTCATGTAGACACTCTTCAGTGGCAGTGTGTAGCGCCGCTCCTCTGGGATTCTGTCGCACTGCAGAAGGGGGTGTAAAAAAAAAAAATCAAAAAAAATCAAAGTACATTTTTGAAGGCTTTATTACAATACGACATGATTCACTTTGAGATGTGTTGGGCCATACGTTGGTGATGTTGCTGGGTGTCGGCCGGTGATTTTGCTCTCTTTCTGACAGCAACCCCTCTTCACAAGGAAAATCGTCATTCCACTGTTTCTCCCTGAAGCGTCTCTCTATAGGTACCACATGGCCCTCTGTGGTGAAGATGTACTTGTTATCTGATCGGTGAAGGGGGTTGTCCTCATCAAACAGCTGCAAGGCGACAAAATATAGTTCTTTATATATGACAGTACAAGACGGAATGTCATTCTGACAATGGCTGGATGACACAAACCAAATAAAAGTTATTTCTATTTGATTACCCTAAAAACCCTGATTTAAACCTTATAAATGTGGTCACTATATCGATGTTAACATCAATAAAGTGACACTTATAAGGTTTCTTGTGATGAATATTTCCTAACAACCATTACTACGTCAAATATCAAAGTATGTGATGAAAAACATCTTCCTTTTTTTAATGTTTGACAAATGTTTGGATTTGTTACTGTATCTATTTTGTGTACCTGTAATCATTAATTAAATGTATTGATGGAATTATTTTGACTATTCTATTAAAAAGATATACTGTACACAACATTCAAGGAAGAATGTGTGACATTATACACATAAATACAGAAGAAATCAAGTATATCCTCTGTAAATGTCTCTCTGAGTCATGACTGTCTCTTGTGAAATTGAAGAGTTTCATAAAAAATGAATCGATTAGCTCTATCATGGCCTGCTCTGGCTGTAACTCACCAAGTAAAGGTATTTGCACGTCTCGCTGAGGAAGAAGCTCTCCATGCGATCCTCTTTGGATTTGTCCACCACATGGTGGATAGTGGCGTACCCACATCTGAAAAACACCGCTCAGTCAAATAAGACATGTCAAAGCGATGTAAAAACTCACAGGAAATGAATAAATACAAGTAGAAACATATTTATTACATGTGCCGCACCTGACTTTGGCATTTTTCTCGAGGCTCTGAAGAATATCCATTCCAACGTGCAAATAGAAAGGATTTTTGGTCGCCTGTGAGGAGAGAAAAGACTCTCAGGTTAAAAGGTAAATATCATGTAAACCAACCGCCAGCACCAGTGCCGTGTTACACCAGGTCAGAAGTGTTACCTGGTACAGCAGGTAGGTTGACTCGACCAGCTCTGGTCTTAAAGGGTAGAAGAGCACATCAGGAGCCTGCAGCTGCCAGTTGTATCTCTCGGGCAGAGCGCCATAGCGCTTCCAGATGGCGTAGTAGAAAGCGTGCAGACATATGGCATTATCTACATCACCGTTCAGCACCTTGGACAGAGAAGGATAACACCTTCCTTTAGACACACACACAACAACAAATGTTTAACACTCGTACATAAGACTTCTGTTGGTGCATATTTTAACCTGCAATCCAGGAAAGAAGGCCTGAAGGGAGTCAATCCAGGTGTTCATGATTTCACCACTGAACATGTTCACATTCACATAGAGAGGTGGGTCCCCCTCTCCTTCATTACAAGACTCTCTTCTGGATAAAACAAATCACAGAGCAGGTGTTAACATAACATACTCCTGCTTTTGACTCGTAGATGTAGAGTGGAAAAATTGAGCTCGTCTGCTTTACATAATCATTCATCAAGCATCCAAAATGTATTTTTTGCCACTGACCAGCTAAAGTCCTAAATTATTATTTCTGTTGCTGTCTGACCTCTCCCTGTCTGCCTGCATGTATTCATCCCTCTCTTTCTGTCTCTGTTAATCAAACTGTATTTCTCACTCTGATCACAGCAGAATGTTGAAAAGAAGTTTTGCCTTGCCGTTGTTGCCAAGTGCATGCTCATGATGGATGAAATGCCTGGGTCGGTTTAAAAACTATGAAAAATGAGTATTGTCTGGACCTGCTCATTATTAAAAAAAGTGTCATAACTTTTGACGCTAGATAAATAAAAACTGACTGATGTATTGAAGAGTGAAGGTCGCCGCCCTTGCTCAAGGGCTGTTTATCAGTGGCTCTTTTCTACTTGAGTGCACATGTCTCATCAGACACCTTATGACAAGCCTCGATCCTTCAGTAAGAAATAATCCTTCCAATAATAAACAGAGATTCATCTATATCCATGTGAATGTTTCAGGGACAACTTAGAAGTCAAAAACCTACAGTGTCACAAAGGGATGTACGTGATTAGCAGACTTCCCATTGACATCATTGCAAGTTGGCATCAGAATTACTCGTTGGTCAAACTTGTTTTTGAATATTTTTTATCAATTTAGGAAGAAAAAATATATATATTAGGTGTAATACAGCCGCTGCTGCATGTCCGGATTATCAAAACTGCCAAATTGCAAAAATGCTCTACTACCTGGATGTAAACCAGCACAGTTGATGGAAGTATCTCATAGCAAGGAGTGGTTTGGCAGCGTTTTGATGTAGAAAATGGAGATCGAGTTGTATGTAGGCTATATCATGTTAAAATGTCATAACCACTTGATCAGAGCAATGCATAGCCAGTACTGACCTATGATCCCGTGTTTAGCCGTGTTAAATAAATTCTGCTACATTTTGACTACTCTCTGAGCGCTCTCTTAACTTTAGGCTCGTCAACTAGTCTGTATTTACTTTTGCGTTTATTCGACAGGGAAAATAGTCAGTAGTACATCCTTAGTGTCACACCTTGAAGTGTTGGACTCACCCTCTCCTCATGTGGTTCTGGATGCTCTCATAAGCAGCTTGGAACATCCTGTGGTCCTCTTTCTCTCCAAAAAGGATATATGATTTGAGCAAATACTCGTAGAAGGAGTCCATACCGGCTCCCAGACCACTCTGCTTGCCCACCCACTGGCCTGTTTGGATATTAACTACATTCCCTTAAGAAACACAGGGAGAAATCACAGCAAGTTGCTTTACATGTTTTAAAAAGGTCAATGGTAAAGTTAAAGGAGACAAGGAAAATTATGTATTTTTATGCAACTACACAATACACATCCGTGCTTACCTAACAGACCGGTTTCATTGTTCCTCAGGTTCCACAGAGCTCTAACAGCTCGTCTGGCAACCCACTCAAACGTGGAATCACCAATCAGACGGCTCAAAATCCCAAACTCCACCAGCAGGGACCCAGCTCCAGCAGTACAAGTCTCATTGATGCTATCAGGGGGAACTCCAGTTTTAAGGTTCACCTGGGTTTAAGATACAAAAAAGTCAAAATGCTGCGTGATACACACATTTGTAGAACATTGTATTATTTGTAGAAAGTAATGCAACTTCACTCATATGATAGCTTACCTTTTATGTCTATGATGATGTATTTAATAGAAATGTAGCCCTACAAAAACTCACCCTGGGGTAAGGAATGCCAGTGCTGGTGTTCTCAAAGGCTGGCAGTAAGCGGACAGCCAAGTCATGAGCCAAATGAAGCAGCTCGTTATCGTAACCTTCAAAGCCCACGTTGCCAAATGGATGTTTTGGGTCTGTCAGCAGGATGTGAGAGGAAATAAGGCTTCCCAGGATCCTTCAAAGAAAAGAGAAATATCTCATTAGGGTTACTCACTGAAAAAAAAAAAAAAAAATTTATCTGAACCATATTGATACACACTATTTCAGGCTTTGGTCTATCTTTTACTTGTATAATAGTTTCCCCTTTTGTGTGTATTTGTATATAAACAGTAGCAACATTTGTACCTGATGTTTGCCTCGAAAACTTGCACAGTTGAGTCCTTGTCGAAAGATACAGTATCTATTACCAGCTTGACGGCTTTCTGGAACTCGGTCACATTGCCGAGCACCTGCAGAGAAAAACCCATTATTATGTAACCTCCATATGTTGTATAAACAAGCTTATTTGGCTGTAAATAGGTTCTGACTGGCCCTCAGATATTTTATAA
This sequence comes from Labrus bergylta, assembly GCF_963930695.1. NCBI lineage: Eukaryota > Metazoa > Chordata > Actinopteri > Labriformes > Labridae > Labrus > Labrus bergylta. The sequence continues at coordinate 11,388,065 of NC_089199.1, read as the reverse complement.
AATGAGGTTTTTTTTATCATTATGAATAGTGGATGGCTTACTTTTGCACAAGATATCATTTTGATGCTTTGTTGCTTTTTTTAGTTTCAGACAGACAAAGTTAGAGTGAAACATACCAACATGCGGTTAAGAAACATGGCTCCACTTGAATTCCTGTCAGGTGTAGGGTTAGGGTTAGGGTTAGCTAACAACACAGGAAGTGTGAGAACCACAGCACTCCTGTGGGACTATTTCTTGCAAAACAGATGTTAAGATAACATAAGACTAACAGAAAATGGATTAAGCTCCTTTCCAATCTTATATTTAAGCATACTATCCTTCCAAACATCCAAACTTAACAATAGGTGGGGGATTGTAATCAATCCTGCACATAATAGATATTTTTAAGTAATAACGTTGTGTCTTAAAGAGCCATGAAGAAGACAACCCAGCAGGACATTAACAGACACATCAACTGACTGTAACTTACCAGTAGGGTGTCTAAGGTGTCGATCAGGGTGAGGGAATAGTTCCCCAAGACATCGTTTATGTTGATGTTTGATCTGAAATTAAAGCAGTGAAAGAGACTCATTGCTGTTGAGCAAAATGAAAAACAAATCATCATCATTTAGCACACTGAAGGAAAACTTCAACTTTTTTTTAAACCGTTAGTACAGAAGTTGTCTGATTTTGGTATGCAAACACTTCTTAGGCTTGCTGAAATTGGTCAATAAGTTAACTGCACACAAACTCCTTACATTTTTGTCTTTAGATAAGTGTGATATCTTGGTAGGGAATTATTCGTCTACTTACAAAATTAACCTTGAATGAATCTGCAACTGTCTGGATTATCAATTCATTATTGAAGTCATTTGTAAACAAAAATGTGAAATATTAAATACATTTAATGAAAAATTGGAAGTCTTCTGAAGACTATTTCCCTTTCGGTTTTACAAAAAGTTACTGTTTTGAAGTTGTTTAGGCAGCACTGACGCTTCAAATGGTTTTGCATCAAGGTACTTGATGTACTAAGTGCTCTTCCAAGAATTAATTGATGTTATTTTGTCAAATTGTTGTCTTTGTTGCATTGGCAAAATGCATGTGATTTGAATTTTTCAATATTTCTGGCATTAAAAAGTCCAAAACATGAAGCACATTAAGGAATAAATAATCATGCAACTCTTAGATGCAGCTGCAAAGTTTTTCTCTCAACCTTCATCGATAAATGGAAAATTACAAAAGATGGAGTTGTTAAGAAATCAAACATTTCCCCACTGTGACTGAAACACTGAATAGTTAGAAGCAGCAGACTGCAGAGGGAGAGCAATTAGACCTGCAGGGCTTTCTAGACTGATAACAAACTAAATGCAAATATGACAGTCAGTACAGTTAGTATGTAAATGACTTCCAGTCTGCTCAGGTAGCCAGCTCTGACTCACGGGTTCAGCACGTCTGGTCCCCTCCCTTCACAGTCAATGGGGTTCAGCTCGTCCTCAGGGAAGGCATATTTCATGTAATTGTCATATCCAAAATAAAACATTTCTTTGGCCATGTCCTTCATTTTCTCCCTCAGTGTGTCAGGGAAGGAGCTGTATCTCCGGACATACTCGTCCTTATTTCCATCGAAGAAGCTCATGTAGGATCTCTTGGGTGACCCCTCTCCCACCTTTGCACAGGTGCTTGCGGGCTCTTCATACTTGGGGCCTTGTATTCGTTGAGACCAGGAGCTCCCTCCTGGGTCTATCCCCTTTTCCTCTCTGAATAACAAGTCTAATTTTTGTAAACTAAAACCGAGAGGGAAGTTGAACCCCCAGCTACCGCTAGGACCGAGACCGAAAGCTAGCCACAGCACACAGCTGACTGAGAGTCTCAATACGACAAGACCAACAACTAATGACCTCCATTGCATCTTTGATCCGAGTCGATCTTAAAACGCATAATTTAGGTTCACACGTACCCGATGAGTGAACAAATGTGAAGTCCTGTTAGTCCGGCTACACTACAAGCACCGCTGATTGTAGTGATTCCGCCTTACACACTTCCTGTCAACATACCAGCCTTCGCAGAGATCCTGACATCTGATTGGGTTTGCCCTTGTGTCGTCATAAATTAAATTGCCGCGAGTTCGTCCTTTGATTGGCCCAAGAGCTGTCAATCTTTTAGTTACGTTCCAGAGCAGCCATGACGTGTCGAACTTTATCCTATTAACCAATTAGAAACAGCCACAAGAGTGAGACGTTCAGGGGTGCGGAAATTTTAAAACCAAAACATAATGTGTCTTTAAGTCTCTGGGATTTTTAGATACAAACGCCAAAAAATGTGGAGAATCGCGCAGGTTTAACACACACATACAAACCTGGAAATATAAGAAAAAGGTTGCAATAGAAACCCCATAAATGCAACATGCTGTACATTATGGCCTACTAATCACTTATATAAATTAGTTTTGATCAATAGTCAAGCCAAAAAACTATCTGGTGGCTGTGAAATATCCCTTGACTGGCTCGACTGTATTCTTAAAAAGGTTTCTGGAGGATCGATGTACCAAAAATCTTCATCAAATAAATAAAAAGTTCAACAAGGCACACAAAAAAATATTGAGCTAAAATCTATAAATATGCAAATCATTTTACTTTACAAATGGAGGTGGACACTTTTAAAGTGCAGAAGTTCTGGATAATCTGCCCGAGGAGATCAGATCACAAGACTCAGTGACCACTTCTATTTTTCCTTGAACATACGTTTGTCAGAGAGCTCTTCCTGTTTAGTGATCGCTCTATTGCTGATGATTGTGTTGTGTTGTTTTACAGGTTTGATTGATTTTGCCAGTTCTAAATGCCTTTCATGGCTCGATGCGCTTTGCTTTATTCTTTCTTAAGTACTAAAATTAGTTTAGAAAAGTAACTCCATAAAAATGTATAATTAGATTATTGTTTTAATGTGGAGGGAGTTAGAGGGACCATAACTTCTATTGAAGATTCTATGTTGGCCAGATCACAGTCCAACTTTAAACAAATATTAACCCTCCGATCGATTTTAGGTAAAATCCGCATGAGAAGCTCCAACCACTTTTAAACTGAGCAGAGGTCTTTACTTTTACGTTGAGCTAAAGCTACAGGTGGTATTTGAATGTTAGCTGCAGGGAGTGTCAGGGAGACGTCCCTGTTCACCGCCTCGACACCAGGAGATGTTCTGGGTTAAGTGGTGAAACATCTATGAGTGGTGGTCCCCAGCTGATGACCCTGCAGCTAACAAATGAGCGCTCGTGGAGGTGCGACAGTGTACAAAGTGATGATGAAACAAATGTTGAAAGCTTGGTGAACAAATAACAGAACAATGTCTAAATTAAAAAGCATGCCTATTTATTTCTTGTATATACTGAAGTGGTGTTTTTTTGTTTAATCGACTCAGTTAGGCACACCTTGCACGCTGCTTTGCTTCACTTCAGAGGTGAGAGACATTGCAAAAGGCACTTGGTATTCTGCTGCTCTCTCAGCCTCCAGGCAGCTAAAAGGGACATCATTCCACCGAGGCTGCTGACAAACAGGGGCCAACATGAACCACACAATCCTGTACAGTTTTACGTCTAGTACATTCAAACTTTAAATAGAATCATATATTCATACACACACATCTCACATCAGTAAAAATCATACTAGCTTGATATTTGTACAGACTTGCATCAAATTACTTTCTATAATGCATCATTTTTCTATAACAATAGATGTGTCCTTGAAAGAAGAAAACATTATCTAGCAAAAGTTGACAGTCAGTCGACAGGAATGAAAACCTGCGTGTCCTAAACAGCATTATGCCTGACTGTTTTAAAACAAAAGAATATTTGATTTGATAAAAGGTAGACTGACAATTAGGTTTTTACTGCACGTTTAAGTAGAATACAGCTTTGAAGGCTGATAATGCCAATTGTGTTTCCAAAATTTGGTCTCAGAATCACATTTTTAGTAGTGCATTCTTTGGGGTTTGTGAAAACATCACATGGTTTAAAAAAAAAAAAAAAAAGAGGGGGAAAATGTGTGTGTGGCACAAGCACAACAGTGCAGCATGTATGTAGAGGACAGCACATCATCGCAGAGTGATGAGGGTGTGGCATGACGATAACATGGCTCACACAGCTGGAAAACAACTCCTGCATTTTCAGCTCCTCCTGGATTTTGAGTGCTGGATGAGCCACTGAAGTGTGATGTCTGGAAGTAGAGGAAGATTGAAGGGTTAGACTGAGCTGCACAGAACGCCATTTAAAAGACTTCTATCACTAATTTGAATGCTTAAAGTAATCATTCCCCTTTTGCTTAAAGTAATCATTCCCCTTTTTATATATATATATATATATATATATATATATATATATATTTTATAAACTGAAATTCAAGCGACACAATTCAACAAAATTGTCACTATATATATAAAAAAAGAAGACATCTTTGTCATGCCAGCCTTAACAGTATAATATACTGGTGAATCAAAAGAAAAATGTTTCTTTAGCGAGTATTGTTAGGAGAATTAGAATTATGGCAACATCATTAGTGTGTGTGTGTGTGTGTGTGTGTGTGTGTGTGTGTGTGTGTGTGTGTGTGTGTGTGTGTGTGTAAGGCTATACAGTAATGACTATCTATGGCTGTGTGCCTTGGCCAACTAATAAAGTTGCAGTTTACATACACCACTGTAAGTATAGCTGGGATCGTTTCAATATATCTCTATATACAGAGTGAGATATTTTACTGGCTCTTGAGATAACATTTTTAATTCTTATGAATTGGCTTGTTACAAAATAAAATACAGATTGACCCTAAATACAAAAGGGTGACATATGTGGGAGTACATTAAAAATGAGAGTTCACTGATTCACAATCCAGTTGATCGTGGACTTTTTTACCAACACTTGTTTTTACCCCCAACAGAACCCATGTTTTCTTTGATTTCTTTTCTTTTATCAGCGTTGTATCGTTGTTCTATTGAAAGCCAGATGCCATACAAATAAATTCATACTTATTATTATTATTTGTATAAGATTCCTTCAAGCTTTGCTGAGATATCACTTTCACAAGAAAGGGATGGAGGTGAGGTCACAGTGGCCCTGTGCTTAACCAACAAGATCTTATCAGCATTTCCCACAGCAAGTGGACGCTTGTTGTTACATTTTAAAACTAAAGTATGTGGATCTCTGGAGCTTATCAGTATGAAGTCATAGTTTAGAGGGGGTTTGATCGGTATAACTTTAGATCTAAAAGTGAGCTGACAAAATTAGATACGAATGATCCCAAAATCATATCACGAAACTTACCAATGTTGTCTTTCTCTTTGCAGGAAATCGAGTAGCAGCAGATCTCTCTGTCTTGAATGGCTGACAAATTCCTTTTTAAGGAGAAAGGTAATAGAAATAGATTAAGGATATATAGTTCTTACATTCAGGCAGAATATCTCAGTTTTATTCATCTGTAGCTCTTGGGAAACACTTAAGCACAACTCTGCACTTCTTCTGTGGTTTTACCAGCTTGACAGCAGAGGGAGCCAGTTCCTTGTATGAAAAATTCAACCCAACAGTGCTCAAATTTTAATTCAAGAAATGAAATATTCTCTCTACCACACATGTCTTTCAAAGAGAACAACAAAGAGAAACAGTCATATTGTAAAATAGCAATATTATTTTATTCTATTAGAGCTCTTATTTTATTCAAGTTAAATGCTTCATAGGGATAAATCAGGACCTTTACATTACAATTGTTACAATTCACTGAGCAGACACTTTAATCCAAAGCGACGTAAGCAAGTACAACACTAATCCATTCATACACCGCCACCGAAGCAGCGGAAGCAATGCAGGGTTAAGTGTCTTGCCCAAGGATACATCGGATATGTTGCTCAGCTGGGGTTTGAACCCTCGGCCTTCCGGTTGAGAGGTGACAACTCGACCAACTGAGCTACAGCCACTGCCCCACATTACAGAAAGAACCTGTGTAAATAATAGAACTGCTCACACTTACATTTTCTCGATGAGCTGCTTCTCGTCTAGAGCAGTGGGGAGGTCCCTTTTGTTACCGAGTACCAAAACCTAAAAACACATTACAATCAAAATGTGCAGACAGAGCCCACACAAAGCTGATGCAGACATTTCCCAGAATGGTTCCATGAGAGAACTTACAGGAATTCCTTGCAACTGAGGTTTGTCTAATAAATTATGAAGCTCATTTCTGGAAGCCTCCACCTTTTCTCGATCTGCTGCATCAACCATGTACCTAAAAGTGAGCAAACAAAAAAGAAACAAAAGTGACTTTATGTCATCTTAGACATTCTTGAGACATTTTTCAGAATCTAAACTGGGGTAACACTCACACAATTGCATTAACTCCCCGACAGTACCGCTCCCACATGCTTCTGAACCTTGGCTGGCCTCCTATGTCCCAGATCTACAGAATCAAGGAGACGTCATTACACGATATTCATGTTTCCAATGTCATTAAAAAACACATTCACTGCAGTCTACTGATTTTATTTAATTTAATTACATAGTGATAAAAGTAGAATGATTAAAATACCTTAATGGTGACATTTCCTTTGGAGACCTTTCTCATGTTGAACCCGACTGTAGGGATCATGTCTTCACTGAAATGCCCAGACTGAAATCACAAACAAAAGTAGAGGGCATTTCTTTAAAAAAAAAAAAAAAAAATCAGGGCAAATTCTTTCTCAGTACACATGTGGTGGGATGTGTGTATGTGTTTGTGTACACAATTATCTGGACCCACAGTACAATGCATCATACCTGCATAAAAACAGTATGTACAACTGTGTGTTATTAGAAAAAATAATATTTATGACATGATGCACTGGATCTAATTCAGTTTAAAATATAAGCAAATTAAATGGCACTATATTAGCTTCTAATTATTATACACTGCTTTTAAGATTTTAATTATTTCAAAAATATGTTATGTCCAAACTTGTGAAAATACAGAGACAGGTACAACCACATCTCGGGCTGGGAATCTTTGGGGTCACGATTCCATTTCAATTACGATTCTTGGGGTCACGACTCGATTCAGAATCTATTTTCGATTCAAACTGATTCTGGATTCATGATTCAATGTCTATTTTTTGAATAAGTACATTCAGGATCTACTCCAGTCATCTGTGTGACTGGCTGAATTTCTTGATGCTCCATTTGGCATCCTACTGAGTTAAAGAGCTAGCCTTAGCAGGGAGTGACTGATTTAGGAAAGTTATGAATTTATTTACAATCTCACAAGAGAAGAATCTCGATTTTTACATAAATCCCACCTCTATCTACATCTACTAAAAAGCTAGGACAGTGTGCAAAATATAAAAAACAGAACTTTTCAAAACATTAAAACTCCCTATTTCATTGAAAATAGCAAAAAGACAACAAATCAAATAATGAAACAGAGAAAGGTCATTCTTTTGGAAAATGGTTCTCTCTATGTGAATTTGATGATTACAATATCTTTCCAAATGTTATGTTGGTTAACATAAACTGGAAAAGTAGTGAAAAGCTCAAAGAAAACACCAGTTCGGTTAACTAGTCACAGGTTAGAAAGATAATCAGATGTAAAAAAAGCGCATCCCAGAGAAGCTGAGTCTACCTGAAGTAAAAGGTGGGGGGGGGGGGGTGTGTGTGTGTGTGTGTGTGTGTGTGTGTGTGTGGGGGGGATGCAATGGTTTCATCGTCTAGTTTTGTTGTTTGCATTTAGTTTGTCGTCTCTTTTGCTATTTTAAGGGTCTGGCGAACGCTCATTATTTCAACTGGAGCGGGAAGAAGAAGAATCCACGTCAGCATATAAACAATCAGACCTCACAAGCTGCTTATATTTCTTCTACCTCTGCCCTCTTTGCCCACGCACTGTCTGCTGTCTACACATTTCTCAGCACATGACTTGCTGGAGTCACCTGATGAGGCTAAGTGGAATTTAGTTCAGCAGTCTTATGACTAAAGAAGGAGGAGGAACAAGCCTTGCTACAACCATTCACTGACTGGTGGAGCTTTTTTTTTTTTTTTTTTTTTTTTTTTAGTTCCAACCCCAACAAGCAACTTCCTCCTCGGACAATGAGTTTGTGCACATACACTAAGCGCACAATGGAAAGCAGCTGTTAATAAAGGAACATTTTCAGAAAAGACAATATTTTCTGCAGATGTGTAATCAAAGCAGTTGTCTTCGGTCTCCTGAGCACGACTTTATTACATCTACACTTGTGGTTATAGTCGCTACTGTCAAGACAAATGTTACACCTGAAACTGTGCTATTATATTCTTCATTGACTTTTTCACTATCTTCATTATCAGTTAAACAACCAAATGTTTTCTTGATTCATCAATAATGTGTTTGATGTCTAAATGTATAAATATTGTTTAATCTGCCTGGAGCCCAGGGTGAAGTTTCCAAAAGAAATGTCAGAATAAAGTTCAGTAACACATCAGGTAGTCAGTAAACTATGATGTAAAAACACATAAAATCTTCACAAGTTAAAAGATGGAAACATTGAATGCTTATCATTTTAAGGAATAACTTTCATTGATTTAATATTTCTAATCGTTGGAGCTTGAATGTAGATTTGTTGTCACTGATGTAAAATCAAACTTTAGTTCTGTCAATTCAGTTGAAAAGTTTGTTATAAAATTTAAAAAGCACTTTAAAAGATTTAAAGCAAGGTTTAGTTCAAGAACTGCACAACACATCTTACAGTAACTCCTCTTCGCCTGTAATATTTTTTTGCAAAAACTGCAGAGATTATTAACAATAAACTTTAAGGTCAATAAGCATTCACTCTCAGAACTCAATTTGTATACATCAGTGCAGGCTACATGCTACACAGATGGAAAACATGAATGGCTGGCAGGAAGGGGAGGAAGTCACTTGGAGTAAATGCGTGTGTGCCAACTTTCATAAGTGCCGTTGCAGTCACCAGTGACTTCAAACAAAGCCATGAAAACACTTGTGCTGTCTGCTTATTAGCCAATGAAAGATTGCTCCACCAGAAACACTTTGCAAAGTTGCACAAGAGAAATGCCTCCATCTTCAGTCACAGGAGGTCACGCAGAAAAACATACTATTAGTCTGTGGGTTTGATTCAAAAGCTATAAACTATAGAGAGTCATGGCACATAGCAAATATGCAAAGCATTAACAGCTTTTAATGATATATGTAGCCTTAGTCATTTAGATGGTGCATTCACTGTCATGTTATTTAGCAGCTGGTCACCATGCACTGTGGCATAAACAGATGTTTTTACCAAATATGTTAAAATAACAAATGAAAAACTTACAGATTAACTTACACAGTAGCTTTACTTTTAGAAACAGGCTCCAAAATGTTTGTTTTAGGGTTGAATCACTTACAAGTTGTTGCAGGAGACGTGTACAATCCCTCTAAATTATGTTGTAACATGTGTTTTGGAGGGGAAATCCTTTACGGAGAACAACGTGTTTAAAAGTTGCTCACAGCTTTGCCCTACTTTTAAAATAATCCCATAGTTTAAAAGAGATAAAAGTCACAACAAAGCAAATGCGTTCAGTTTTAGCATGTTACCCAATCATAACACAGTAAGCAACTAGCCTTAAAGGATCCACCTGCAGCTAACTACTTAGCTCAGCTGTCTTGTTGACACAAAAACAACAACCTGGCTGTAGTTCAGGTTTGTTTTAATGTATGCACCGGCCCTTACAGGCGTCCTTTTACACCCGAAAACCAGACAGAGTGGCCCACACATAGCTTGGTAAGTGTTATCCCATTATTAAGGCTAATGATATTAGCACTTTTCTAAAGCGAGGTGGCTAGCAGCTGAGGACTTACAGCGATCACGTTTACAAATGTTGTTTTTCCCGAGTACTGCAGACCGACCAGCGTTAGCTCCATCTCCTCCTTCCAAAACAGAGACTTGAACCAGTCCAGAAGCCGGTTTATAAGTGCCAGCATCTTGAGGTCTGTGTTTAAACTCCCCTGTGGTTGTGTCTGTTTCTCCCTCCCTGTCAGATGTGGCGTTTTCCAGTGAGGAAGGGAAGTGGGACGCATGCAGCTGTCATATGATCAGTCTGCCAAAACGATTCTGAATCCCCCTACAGGCCCACGAAGGAATCACATCGAGTTTCTTACACCAATTTAAATTCATTTTTATTAACATTAAATGCACAACATAATACATTTAGATTGAGAACCCCTGCTTTCAGGTTTTTAATGACAGCACAGTTGCTACCTCAGTGCAGTTTTGTGTGGAAAAAGCTTATGTAATGATATATAAAAACTAAACAACGATCATTTTTCCTCAGTGTAAATATGTAAGGATTAATGCCAGTGATAATGACCAATGATCTGCTGCCTGTTGTGCAATTTGATTGGTTGGTTTATATAACTGCAAGGAAGTAGACAACAATGTTTAGCTACCATGTTTGCTTCCACTTCAGTGAAGTGGCCTACATGAGATGATGCAGTATATGCCTGTGAAGGTTGTCAGTCATAGTCATTAAAAGTTAAATCCAAAAAGCATCAGGACTTGGTTGAGGTAGACATTTCACCTCTCATCTTTAAAACCTTTTATTTTTATTGTCAAGGTATGTTTTGACTCAGTGTTCTTGATTTTCTTCTTTTTTTCCCCCTTCACGGGGGAAGAAGGATGCTTGACTGAGCCAGGATAGGCCTACATGGACCTCAAGAGCCGGGACCTGAACTGCCAACCCAACAAAAAAAGACTTAAAAACGTAAACTTAACTTACTCAAAACAACAAATATAAATGATTCAGAGATACATCGAAATACAACACATTTACAAAATAGTTGTATAGTTCCATCCCAATGCTCCATTGAACATTTTAAATTAGCATTAAGTGTACAGTCGACACTAAAGCATCCTTGACTAATTAGCCTACTATTATTTCAATTACACTTAGAGGTACTCACATTCAAACCTAGACATAATCTTGTGACCCCTTTGCTGGAACAGACTGGGGTTAAATGCCTTGCTCAAAGGTGCTTCATAATAATGAAGATATACTGGCTATAATGAAGATATTACTGCATATGATAGCCTAGTTCTGTCCAGTGGACCTAGGAGTCAGTATTTTACATGAAGAGGTTTCTCTGTGTTTAAATCTGTGTTTCATGATTTAAGATGCTTGTATACAGTAATTTCTTGAATCAATATTATTTTTCTGACCCCTCCACAAAAGAGTCGCACCAACTGTCTTCATTATTGGGTTCAACCTGGATGATGAGCTGGAGCCCGCTCTCCTCCTTTGACAGGTGGAAGTCACTGACAGTGGTGGAGACAGGTTTCTCATCTGAAGCAGAAAGAATATAACATTTCTTAATTAACACACACATTATCAAATACTCACTGCAACTCCAGCCAACTCTCATTTTAGTCTTATAAAGGTAGTGTATTTCTTAGTTTAGAAAATAATTTTAAACATAAAAATGACATTTTTGGGTCTTGTTATACCGTTACAAAAAGGCATACTTGTCACAATGACTTTGAATCCCAACTGATGTGAAATAAGTGAGAGGTACTCACTAAAGGTTCTTGGCTGAATATTATTACTAACGTGCAGTCACATTTGCACCTAATCACTCCTCAAAGTGGGCCAATTATTTTCATGTTAATTTGTGATATTTTAAACAGAATTTATTAACTCTTATGAAACTGGTTTTGAAAATCACAAATATTTTTGAAAACTAAGAAAATAGGAAGTGTTAATGTATTGCTCTCTGTAATTATTTCCCTTGATTGGTGAGCTGCTTATTGTATTGAGTAAACTTTACTTAAGTGTTCCACAAGGGTCAATTCTTGGACCACTGGTATTTAATCTATACATGTTGCCTTGAGCAAATTTAGATATATCGTATCACATGTATGTAGAAGACATGCAAGTAAAAGTATTCTAAAGAGGACAAAAATGTAAGTTATTTCTTTTGGGGCCAAAACACTGCAAGGATCAGAGACATGATCTCACAGCATGAGCTGGAGATACTGGTACACTCTTTTATCTATAGCAGGCTGGACTACTGCAATGGATTATTCCCTGGTCTGACAAAAACAGAAATCAGACAGCTGCAGCGGACACAGAGTGCTGCTTTTAGGTTTCTAACACAGACAAAAAGCTCAGTGCATAACCAGAATCCTCAGATGCCTGCACAGGCTATAAGTACCTCACATAATCAACTTGAAAATGATCTTACTTGTCCATTAATCTTTATCTGGATTAGGTACTAGTTACCTGTCGGACCTGTCGGTTTTTATTTTTTTCACTGTTCTTTCTTTGTGTCTAGTTCTATTTCCTGTTTAAAGCACTTTGTTGATGAAAAGTGCTACACAAATACACTTGCCTTACCTTGCCTTATCACATTGAACCAAAGCTAATCATTTTTACTTTCAAATCTGTTCTTTTCAAATCTTTGTAGTTATTGTTTGAAAAGCAGAGATTCAATTTCAATGACTAACTGGCATCCTTTTTTTTTGCCAGCATGTGTTTTACTTGATACCGTTATATCATTATATTAACATATTATTTCAACACTTACCTGGTTTGTGCTTTCTCAGCTTCTTTATACTGGCATAAGACAGAACCCCAAGTAGTGTGAGAGAAATCAAAACAAAACCAATGCCAAGGATCACATGAATGATGTCTCCACCAAATCCAGGCCTCTCTGGCAAAACTGCAATACAAAGTTAATATAGTTCATTTAAAATAAACATCGTCAAATCATTGAGAATGTGTGTTTTACAGCAAAAAACACATATTTCTATCAAAAACAGACTAATGCTCATGTCATTATAATACTTATTTACATACCACCTCCATCACAAACTGAGTTATGGGTTATGTTCCCTGGAGAACGCTCAGAAAGTCCAAACAAACTGCACCTGTTGAACAGACAGTGTAAATGCTAAAGGAATGTAACTCTTTAAAGGGAATTATTAGGCTACTGTAAATACCTGAAGTCTTAAGGTCTTACTTTGCCCGGGGCTTGCAGGTCTTCTCCTTCACATCAAAATATTCAGTATCAGAGCATATCGGCTCACACCGATATGAATACTCTATCAACCGTTTACCCATTGGTTTGTCTGCAAAGACAGATAATTCCAAATGGTCATTTGTCTACTACTACTTATTTTTGACTATGTACATGCAAACAATAAAACATCTCATTAGCCTTAGCTGCACTTTGTGTTCACTGCTAATTTGCAAGTGTTATCATGCTAACAAATCAATCATGGAAGTTATGTAGGCCTAAGTACACTATTGTCAGCATGTCAGGGTTCTCTTACTAACTAAATACAGCCTCTCAGAGCTGCTAGCCGTAGACTTTTGTTCAATTAAATCACAGCTTTCTCTTGTTTTCTGCATGACTATTTTTGTCCTTCATTGATCAAGTTTTCATTAAGGAAATGAATGTCCAATCAAAGAATGAAATACACATTCAAGTCAGTGCAGCTTAAAATCCCTAAGACCTGGAAAATGTCACACACCTGTTAGGCAGCAACTAAGAATTACTTTAATCATCACATTTTATAAACTGTTAAATAATTAATTATTTAGTTGTTTAAAAGTAAAAAAATAAAATAAAAAATAAAAAGCTAAAAGTGACATCTTCAACTTGCTTGTTTTGTCCAACAAGTTAAAAACCCAAATAACCAGGGCCGGATCGAGGGGTGTTCAGGGGTGACATTCTGACACAAACTTCATGCCACCACTAAAAAAGGCCAGTGACAAAATGTAGTCAATTATCACCTTTAAGAAGCTAATACATGCAAATATTAGACATAGTTGTCTGATAAATAATGCAATGATAAATCAGTTGTTTTGATAGTTGGCAATTCATTTTCTTCAAACGATTAATTGATTAAGCTTAATTTGTCAGCTCTACAATTCTAGAAGCTCATCTAACTTGATATTATTATGAAGAGCTCTCCTTTTACTAACTTAAAGTGCCAGCATCCATACATGTTAATTTTAAATCAAATATGCATAAACAATTTCTGAAAGTCACACAAATTAATTATATGTGAGCAGAGTGAAAACTCATTCATGCCAACACAAACACTGTTATGACAATTATGAACAGAAAAATAGGTTGTGACCAACCTACAGTATATCTGTCGAACTCGGCTTTGTCTAACCCACATTTATTTCCAATTTGGCACCTCACACATCCTGGCGTGAAACCCCTTGATCAACAATGTTCCTGTGGTTGATATCTTCTAACTAGAGTTGTGCCAGTTACATTTCATTTCAAAACAAACTGCTTACCATACATTTCTTTGATATAAAGTCCTCTCTCACCTGTCTTGTTCACTTTCTCCCCCATGACGCATTTGTTTTCCTCACATGTTGAGCAGACGCTGTTGGAGCACAGGAAGCCCGGGCGGCAGAAACATTTTGCATTTGTGGTTGGTGTACATTTCTGAGCATTTTCTGTAAAGAGACAAGAGCTCAAACCACGAGACTTCCAGGTTACATCAGTGTTTTTTTTTCCACTGTTTAAAATGCATGGTCAACATCACTGGCAGGAGATACACTAGAAATCAGAATTTTAGGATTTTAATCTCACCTTGGCATGACTGACACTCCTCACATGCGTCAAAGATGTTATATTGATCTGAGTAGAAGCCCTCTGCACAGGGGCTGCAGACAGTCTGCTGGTGGTCTGAGCAGAGCTCCTTCACATATTCCCCTTGAAAATTGAATAAAATCAGATGGATTAACATTCATACTTGACCCCCAAAATGTCACCTCTTATCTTATATCAAAAACATTACAACAATTACAGGTAACAAATTAACCAATTAAACAAAGCACATTTGAATTTGCTGTTTTAAGATGAAATCTGTCCTTTACCTGGGGGGCACAGGTCACAGCATCGACCACCCACTTTTCGCTGATTCTCTCCACAGACTGTAGCATATGCTGAAGTCCAAATACTCCACACACAAATGAACACAAGGGAAAGGCTCAGAGAACACATAATGGCCAGTGCTCTGCTCGTTCCTTCTGGGTTTTATCTTGTCTGTTGTGCTGACGTCACAGTCTGTGGTTAGCTCGCTAAGACACACATTGTGAGAGACCGCTTTAGCACTTCAGGAAGTGAAAGACCCCTTGTTACTATAGGAAGCATGTCAATGAAAAAAAGTTGTAGAAACTGAATGACAATAGTAACATGTTTTATTTAGTTTTGTATTTGTATTTTCTATTTATACCCATATACATTGACCCGCATACATTTGTTAGATATCTCTTTTGATTTTACTTCATTATTAAACTGTGTTTTATATTTTCAGTGCAGGACTATTACCTAAAGAGGGGAGCCTGGTTCATCAAAATCAGACTGTGTCTGTGATTTACAGAGAATAAACAGGGATTTCATTTATTCACTCTTATGAGTCTGTCTTCTATAAAGGTTTTCCTATAAAGTGTGTGTTGCCGCAGGACGTGTTGTTTCAGGTCAGTCATAGAGGCTTTGCTAATTTCAGTAGGAACTGTGCAGTTAGAAATTAAAGCGTTATGAACATCTGCACTCTAGAGCTGCAACTAAACACATGATCAAAGCATGATTTTTAGCACCTCCCTATATGATACACTCAAAAGTTTGGATACTGCAATGTACTTTTCACATTTAAATCTACAGGTTTGGGCTTAGGTCTATTTGTCTCTTGTTTCCAATTAGTGTAAGACCAAAAATGTAGTCCAAACCTGGAAATATAAGGTGTTACTTGTAATCAGTGATATCTTAATAAAGTCATCTGGCAGGAAGGGGCAAACTGATGTAAAAGTGAAGTCATTCTAAATTGAAAGAGAACTATGAGTAGTTTATTAATACATTTTTTGGGGGAAATGTATTCCTACTTCATAAGAAACGTGCATTTTCTATAGAAACAAAACCAGAGTGTTTAATGAGTATTTTATCTGCTCTCTCCTCAATGAATTTAACTGATATGACTAATTTTACCCAGTTTGAGTTTCTTCTGAAGTTAGTTTATTTTGTTTTTAAATTCTATTTGTAACTTTGCTCTCAAAATCATTTAATCCTCCAAAATTGAAATGGAAGTTGAAAGGGTTCAAGATTGACACTGGAATAAAGCTGATAAAATCAATATTTAATCAAATGTGCTGATTAGCACATATTTAATGATGTTGTTAAATTATATTTTAAATAGGCAATAATGTACATTTTCTATCGTATTTGGTATTATCCAGTGCTGATACCTCAAAACTATTTTGAGTGTAGAATTAATGTTCATATATTAACATATTTTTATATCTTTGTTGGACCTTGGTGGTTTAGACAACATAGACAAAGCATATAATAAAACATATCATTGGAATATACAGTAGGTATATTATTTAGGAATTTTGGCATGCAATGTTTGGTTGCTTTGGGGGGGGGGGGGGGGGGGGGGGGTAAGGTGTTTGGACTAAACCAAGAGTTAAAATGAAAGAGGTTATATATCGGCCATGACATGCAGTGGAAAAATTCATAATTTCAATATTCTGATTTTGACTCAGTTTGGCTCAAGGGAAACCCCATAACCTAGGACACATGAAACCATTACCTGTGTGAAAGAGAAAGTGTGTGTGTGTGTGTGTGTGTGTGTGTGTGTGTGTGTGTGTGTGTGTGTGTGTGTGTGTGTGTGTGTGTGTGTGTGCGTGTGTGTGTGTGTGTGTGTGTGTGTGTGTGTGTGTGTGTGTGTGTGTCCATTATGGCATCATGTGATGTTTGCAAATGTTGAGCATGTAGGTGAGCATTTGATTTGAGTATTGATTTTGCACTGACAATAGGAAGTACGTATTCTGCAAAGCCCACAATGATGTGCACAGAATCAACTTAACTGTTCAATCAACTGTTGTCAACTTAAAGTAGCATGACTTTGTGATTTGTTGCAGATTCCAGGAAAATGTCAACATATTTTTAAAAGGGCTGAAATGACTGCAACAATATTAAAATGTCAGAATTTCAGCCAATTATCAAGTTGAATCGCAAAAAACAAAATTGCCCTTTATTTGATACGATTGTTAACTGAATGTTTGGTGTTTTATAAAGGTAATTAATGATTCAGCATTGTATGTACCACCTCATTTTATAACCAAAAGTTAATCAGCAGACTTATCTATAATAAATAAATATAGAAATATAGAAAAATAAATATTGGTTGAAAGACTACCGTTGATGTTGAATTCAGATTTTGTGGTTTTCACAGAATATCACTGAATCAAGCCCACTTACTCTGACTATAACTCATTCTGAAGGACTTTTCACCCTGTACTTTTTTCATGGTAGAACAAGATGTTACCTGAGCTCCGTATTTGCATGATTCTTTGAATATTAGACTAATCCAGTGCATGTAATCTAGCCCTTCTAAGTGTTTGGGTGATGTCCGCCTACATTTTGAATCACACAACCCCCATCACATGTGACTAAATCCACAAAGACATTTACTTCTCTCTCTGTCAGACGCAGTAAGTTACAACCACAGAGTCACTTGTATTAAACCTCCTACTGCATGTGACGTAACAACAGACGTACATACAGTAGTCAGGGTGCATCAGCAGCGCCACCCACTCTGTTGTGGTGAGAGTGGGTGGCATACCTGTGTCGTCACTATTTGGGGGAAAACCTTCAACAAAAAATATTAAAGCTTACCAGGTTAAAGTATATCCTTTAGGGACAATGTTAGGTAGTAGAGACTTGTCACTTGCAGATACATTTTGCAGTAGCTTTAATTTTCATATCACACTGTCTGTGAATATTTTTCTAAAATGAAAAGAAAAGTTAAATATACAAGAATTCTCCCTTTGCGAACTTTGCTGTGGTTCAACTTTTCCTTGCTTTTGCTTGTACAGTTATTCTTTAAAAAGCTTTTTTTTTTCAACATTAAAAAGAGAAGACCCCACCTACCACTGAACATTATTTTCCAGCTTTATATTCTGCTGGACACAGAACACATACAGCTGAGAAGAAATTGTTGACCTGTTTGAAGTTTTAATGTCTTTCAGGTCGAACTCATTGAATTAATACACTATTTCAACCCTTGCAAGGGCGGATACCTCACTCCACTATATTGGGGGGGGGACACCAAAGCTGCCATCAAAAGTATTGTTTAGTAAGAAAGGTCTAACAAACTGGTCTTTAATGGCGGCCCTTGAGGAGTTACTGTTTGTGAGGAAAAATTAAATTAAGCCTTTTGAGGGAGCTTGTAATTGCCTCGTGATGTCACTTGAGTCGTGCTTTGGTTTGCAAGAAATGTGTCCAGCACAGCCTTGGAAAAACATATTTTTCAATATTGAGTTTTTCTCCTGGTAAAATAAAGGTTAGATAAATATATATATATATATATATATATATATATATATATATATATATATATATATATATTAAAGAGCTGAAAATAGATGAGGAGCAAGAAAGATCTGAATTTTCTAAATGTTTGTGGACTGCTTCTAAACTGTTCGTTAGGCTAGGCATATTTTTTAATAAGGTTCTGTAAGCAAAACACACCCTAAATCCTGACTGTGGTGACTGAACGTCAGAGTTGCATTGTGGGTAAGGTAGGTGCCAAGTTTTGTTAGAGTTCTTTATTAAATCATGAAATCAATTTAACTGAGAGTAGCTATTTTGACAATGGCCGCCATAAAAATACCATTTAAGTCAATGTCTCAACAAAAAGCATTATCAATCATTTCTGCAGTGGAAGCAACTATTCCCCTAAGAAACAGTTCAAGTTAGACACTGTATTCACATTTACAGAATTACATACAAAGAGAGAATATGTGTTAGTGACACAGAGCCATTTGAAATGAATATACAGTATCTCTGTTTAATGTACTAATGATGTTTATGGACGGAGGCTGTGTATTATTGATAATGAGATGATTTGTCAGACTCCCTCTGTAGTGAGGGTTTTGTCACATGCACGTTATATCTTCAAAACCACATTACAACTTCCTGAATCACTGACATTTACAGAAAGCATCTGCAGGAACTGTTCATGACTTGTTAGACAACAAGACACGTTTTTTTTTAACAGAAATTTATTCAAAAACTCTCAGGCCATATCAGTGCACTTTTACTACAGGAAAACAAATAGCACAGACAATACCATAGAACATAATAGCAACATTACAAATATTAAAAAACATGAGACATTTCAATTAAATCAACGATCCTCCACCCATTTGTCTAGTGAGCTCTTATATTAAACTGTGTAGTTGAGGATTGTCATTTAACATGTTTATAGTTGGGTAATTCCTCCTCTTAACTTCTCAGGTTTTACTTATATAATGTTCAAATGATAACATTTTTTCACAGAAAAATCCAGGAGAGACTTTCTATGCTTTAAAAAAATCTGTTTTTTCTTTTCTTTATCTCCCTATTCATTTTATATAACTCATTTGTTTGTTTGTCCACTCTGTCTCAACTTTTAAATATCATAGTAGAGGAAGGTGAGAAAACCCTGATGGAGGGAAAACTCGTGAATTTATGGAATACAGATCCAAACTATCCCTGAGTGAATTCAACATACTTTTAAAAAAAAAATGTTATACAGGTATATGTACTGAATTTGTTGTTATAACTTCAACTTCAAAATATGGTGATCTTTTGGTTGAGTATACAGTATTGTACAGTATACAGTAATACAGTATGTGTACTGTATGTCAAGACATGGGGACCATAAAAAGTATTTTAAAAAACTCATTTTTTTACTGCTGTGATTCATTGATTTAAAATTTTAAATGCATGGCTTGTAAATGTAACTGAGTATATTTATATTCTTGGATTGGAACTTTTACACACGTACAGGATGAAAATGTTACACCCACAACTAATACAACACAAAAATAACCTTATTCTTTTACCTTAAGTATTCCCCCACAGAGGGCACTGTCTCACTAAGCTAAAATAAAAAAAAAATCTGAAGATCTTACAAGTGACACAGAGCCAAGCAGGTACACAACGTGTCACATGTGCTCTGAAGGCTTGTGTGTGGCATGTTTCCTTGGAGGCAATAACCTGGGGAAGTCTCCAGTGAGGTATAGAAACATGAAAGTCATAACATTTGCAAAAACTAATCTTTCCAACCGAAAACATGACAGTAAGTTTCTCTTAGTTGGGGGGGGAAAAACAGACACGAGGGGGACTTCCCCTATTCGACATACAGCTGAATGCATGTTTTTATCACAATTTCTGTTCTCAGCTTAACCAACATGTTATCAATGGAACAAAGCTGATCAAAGAAAACAAGCCAAAAATAGACACATGAAAGTCTGCATGAAAAGAGCATTTTTTTTCTAAGACTCCCGTCGATACATTAAAGATGGGATCAGTAGTATTCTTGTTACTACCAACATTTGTGTTCACAACTTCATTTCTCAGAAACTTGTCAATTGCCCCATCAAAATATTTCACATTATTTCACATCTTATAGATAAAAAAAGCAACACAAAAAAGCATAGTTATCATATTGAGGGAATGTAAAAAAGGAAATAACATGAGGCATTTATGGCACGATCATGAGATCATACAGGTCTTATTAAAGGAGTTCAGCCAAAGTAGTAGGCCTAACTGTACTTGTCACTACATAACTTTAAATTGATTTACAGTTGAATGACAACCAAAATGTGAGGTCTGATATTCATTCAGTATTATCTCCTATACAGAAGAACGCAAGTCAAATATGAACTACAATATTGTGATTGAACTGCTGTAATACAGATCAATACATAATTTTCATGATGTTTTTCCTGATGGAAAGGCTCAGTCAGACAACGTGCATATGATGAGAATCGAACCTGAACATTCACAGTATGAGTTGACTTGTTGCCAGTTTCTCGTCAGGGCTCTCTTGGATACTGTTTGAGAGAGGACAGACCGTTTCTTCAACCGGCGTCCGACACAATGAGTCCTGTGCTGAAAGAGAAACAACATTGCAGTGTAAACAGCACGTCGCTGTCCAAAAGTAACAAAATGGGCCTAACAGCAAATCTACACCTTACTAATTAGAAGGTTATATACTTATTGAACTTGTATATGTTGTTCATTGACAGGGTAAGTGGAGTTATAGCAACATAATTGCTCTTTAACTCACAGTACGGGTTTAAAAAAACAGTTTCTGGTGTCTCCTAGCATAATCTTTTTCAACAGAACTCTGAGAAGTATCCTTCACAAACATTCCTGTTGGTCTTCGCTGTACGCTGAAATTCCGTCTCTTTGAAGAGCAAAAGAGGCAGAACACATAGACCAGCTAGTAATGCTGTCATTTGTCATCTGTTAAAGCTAACGTCAATCTTTGTAAATGTCTTAAATTGTTGGACTGTAAAAGGCAACATAAAAGGAAGTCTTAGGCGGACAATAAGCCCCAAAAAGTTGGCCAATGCTCCCAAAGGCTTGCATACATTAGGTTTGAAGAATACTTCTAGTATTGTGAGTAAACGGTTGCTATGACTGAGGTCCAAAAAATGATTCTGTGTATACCACTTACTATCTTAGGGGAAGCTCAAAAGAAAAGAAAAAAGATTGTTGCTTTAAGAAGTGGGGATGTGGTTGGATACGTTACTCCGCACAGACTGAAGCGAACTGCTCCCCCCCTTCCTACTAATGTTATCTAGTGTTATATTTATCCAAAAGAGAGGTGTGAATGTTCTCATGCAGCTCTAGTTTGTTTCTCAAAATGTTTTACTGTTACTGTGCATAAATCTTGCCACATACTTCGAACCGCTGGTTTTCTCTGTCGGCAAGGAGTTATGTACATCTTGCAGATCACCACAGCAGGCAAAGCAAGAAGCCCAATTAAAAATAGGAAGAGGATAATACCTGAAGAAGACAAAAAAAAAAGCTGTATGTTATTAAACATGAATTACCACTCTGACATTGTGACAATAAAAAGATGGCAGGAAATGTTTTACCAATGTAACTGCTTGTGTTAGAGGGAGTGGGAGGCTTCACTTTTAGCTCAGGGGGGATTCTTTGTACTGGAGCGGATGTGACGGATAAGGGGTTCCTGGTGGTATCTTCCTTCCGAATTTCAGCCCCCTTGTGTGAACGTTCTTTTGTCACGCGTGTGATTAAAGAAGTTAACAGGCCTGCAGAGGCTGTAGTGACGTAGGTCTTGGATTTGTCATTACAGACAACATCTGAGGTCGTAGTTCCAGTAATATTCACTCCTGCGCTACATCTAGGATGATAAATAGAAGTTAGCCTACAGCTGTAAACTTCTACAAAAATTGTCTACATGTCACACAAAAGATTTGTAAAATGAAATTAATCCAATGATAAAAGAGAAAGAAAAAAACAAGATAGACATTTATGGAAGGTGAAATTGAAAAATAAACCATAGTTATTTAATATAGGGTATTATCAATGTTTTAAAACATTCATTTAAGTGGACATACTTTTTCCATTTTCGACAGGGTGAGTTGATACGATTGCTGAAATATCCATCTTCACATTTTAAGCATTCTAGCGAAGAAATAAAAATAATCATTAAACTGTGTATTTCTTTGTCATATCGCATGCAGTGTTGTGTGATTTGTCTCTTTACCTTTTTGATTTTTGCCATATCCTATGTCACATTTGCAAGTGGAAGAATCACTGTCACTGGCAACAAACCCTTTAAGGCACTGACATATTCTGTTGGTCTCTCTTGTGCATTCCACTTTAACAAAACTTCCCGAGTCTACAAAGAGAGCATTCATTTCTGTGTCAAAGAACGGCAGTTTAACACATTATACACAGTCCCTTTGTTTGGAAACTTGAGTTTGCAGAGATTTAAAAAAAGCGACTTACTCTCATCGCAATGTGTACACAATCTGCAAGTTTTGGACGGGTTCGTGTCAGGCTGGTAAAATTTATCAGGGCATAACTCACATCCACGAGTTACCACTCTATGACCTTGATTTAGTTCACAGTGTCAGAAGAAAAAAAAGCATGTTTTACACACAGCAAAGCACATGTCAAAAAGAGGAAGTCAATCAATGAAACTACAAGAACAGAAGGAAAATCACAGTTATACAAGAAAGTCAAAACTTTACCTTTTGGGCATGACCTGGCATCTAAATTAAAGACGAGTTCAAAAAAAATCAAAGTCAATAAAAGCCATCTGAGCAGAACCATACTCAGTTTTTCAATGAGACAGGTGGCAACGAGTTTCTTCTTGTGTGAAATAACCACAGACTGACAGAGACACTGAAACAATCCCGCCTGTAGGAATGGCTTATGAAGGACTGAGCCCACTCATTTCTCTAACACAGTCATGCAAATGATATCACTAATTCAATTTCCTTCTATTTTTTTTGGTCTGGAAACATTTGACTTTTGATATAAGAAGTGAAGCCACTATAAAGATAAAAGTACAAAAAATGTATTTGTATGTCTTACACTTTTCAGTTAGCATGAAAACTTGTGTGTGAAGAAATAAAGATACAGATCAAACTGGATCCTGTATCTTTAAATGTAAATGTATTGTAGCCTATATGTTATCTGACAGGTTTTCATTTATTTAGCTATAGTTAGTAAGAGCAAGGTTAAAAAATGTTTTGACTTTCCTTCTTTTTCATGTTAGTCAAACGATTCTTTAGAAAACTACTTTGTATTTCAAAGCGGTATAAACATGTTATGTTCGAGTAAAATGTCATGCCTTGTTATTTCTATAAAATTAAATATCTTGTATGACAGACATGCATGACAGTTGAGTCCCCTCTGCATGCTGAGTGGATGCTATTTTTAATGTTCAAACATCCAAGACACAACCATCAGCTGAAACGCGTCTTTTGATGATTGTACAAATCATGAAATAAATTAATTCTTTGAATGATATGAAATAAATAATCCTTGTTTTATATATAATACAAATATGCACTAATATGTGCTTTAAGAAACCGACAAACATTAAAACCCTTTCTTTTGGACGGATGAACAAGTAAATATAAATTGTTTTTTTAGGAAACAGAATGTCATCATCCACAAATGTTCAACTTTGCAGCTCTTTTGCTAGTTTGGTCCCGCGATCTAACAACCCTTGTCTCTGTTTTTCTCATTCTTTCAGAGCTAATCGGAAAAAATGTACAAACTCTTTGTTTTTACCAACGGAAACTATGCTTTGTTATATATTTTTAAGCCAGAGATAAGATGACAGATAACCTTTTGTCATATGAAGAGCAGATGGAAAACCACAAATTTTAAAAAAGCAAGCTACAACCACGCAAACGGTACAAGTTTGCTGCTTGAACACGGATGTTGATAAAGAAGCAAAACTCTGCTTGACTTGAGCTATGGCTTTTGTTTAACAAGGAGTCACAGCTCAAAACTAAGTCATGCAATAATCACATTCAAGTGACTGGCTGTAATACTGATACAATCTTAAAACAAGTAGAAAGGGGAGAAAGAGAAAGGAAATCTAAAGTGTTGATTGATGAGTCACACTGAGCTGTTATCAATACTGGAATGAAGGGAATTTGTTGGCTAAAGCTCAAAGTGAATTTCTGTCGATGTGTTTAAGAGAAACCCAGTGTTTGTCTCTTTTTGAATTCACAGAAGATGTTACTCATACAACTGTTTGTCTGGTTGCTGCAGGAGTGTAGACAAAGGAAGTTCTGTTCCCCAGACAAAAGCTTCACAAGCAATCAAATACCAAGACAACAAAACGTGTTGTTTTACGGGTTGTGAAGCGTGAACACTGTAACTGAGATTAAGTACTGTTAAAGGAGCAATATGTTTACTTAAATAAAATACTGTGTTTGTAGTGACACCGCAGTCCGATAGGCGAATTGCACCAGTCGCCTGTCTCTTTCTAGTCTCGGCCGCGAAAACACTTTACAGAGGAGGTAAGTGGACATACACATGGGAACGTCTGTGAAGGAGTGTGTGGTGTGTTTGAGGTCGGTCGTTTATTTGTACAAACAGATTCCATTTTAGATTCTCCATCCTACAAACGACTGTCTCGGCAGGCACTGGCTGAGAGCGGGAGTGTGTGATGAGTTTGTTCTGTTGATCTCTGTAAGCGAAGCGGAGTGAGGAGGACGTCGAGAATGAGCATATAACGTCACTACCTGGAGCTTTTGTGGAAAATACGACCCGAGTAAACATTTTATACAGGCAAAACAGACAGACAGTGAACATCTACTTTTTCACATCAGTTAACCATTCGCTTATTAATGGGCGATCAAAAACGATTTATACATGTAAAAAGTTACATATATAACGTTTAAATTTGTCCCCCTTAGGCAACAGGTAGGCGACTGCTTGGGGCCTCAGTCCAGCAGGGGGGCCCCAAGTAGTCGCCTACCTTGCCTGTCCACAAGCAACGCCTCTGGTCCCTTTATAGTGTCAGAAAATTTTGGTTTCCTCCTCTTATTCCTCCTAAAGCTTGACAAACTCCCATTGACGTAGAAGATCATTAAATACTGAACCTACATGTTTTATTCAGGAATTCAACCCTTTTTAAAACCTTTTTTCACATGCAGAACAACCACAATGAAGAAGTAATAGTAGAGGTGGGAGAAAAAAATCAATACAGCATAGTATCGATATTTTATGTGGCGATATTATATCGTCTCATGGCCGCCAGGTATCAATATTTTTATTTATTTATTATTATTTATTTTTTTATTACAAGCCAAGAGACAATACACTTACGATACAACACAAGAGACAATTACAGTGAGCACAGGCCAGAAAAGGGGTATATTCATGTTTTACAGGTAGGTGTGTGTTAGTGGAACTATGACCTCAGATGTGTGTAAATTAAGTGTTTAATAGACTCACTGGTGAGGGTGAAGATTTTAAGAAAAAAATGTTCAAGTTGAAGTAGACTGAAACACCAACAGTTCCGATAGGGAAGTTCATGCAGCCTTTTACAGAGTTTCGTGTGGAATAAATCAAGAAAGTATGCGGTAAGTATGGTGTGATTTGTCGTCACAGTGGTTGAGCACAGCAGAAATCCTACAAAAACAGACCGTAGTCAAGGGGGTGGTGCTTTGTTAAATGAGGTGTTTCCAGCCCAACTAGTTCACATTACCCATCTTTTTAATTTTTTGGTCTTCACAAAAAAAAAACAAATACTACATGATTATGCAGCTCCCATATCCATTAAGTTTGTTTTGAACTACATCTTTGCAGCATCAAGCAAAAAATCTGTAGATTTTTGGCAAACAGAAAAAAGAGAACCACTGCTGAGCCTTTTCACTTCCTTTGTCACCCATAAACCCTCAATAAGCTGAACAGACTCTCTACCAACAACAAAAAAACATTTATTCCTGCAGCAGCTGTATTAGGGTGTCAAGCACCAATGCAATAAAGCAAACCTGATTATTTATTATTAGTATTATTATTTACAAAAAAAATGTTCAAGGCTATAGTCAAGTCTTATATCATTTTTATATATAGGACAGGATAGGATAGGATAGTACTTTATTGATCCCCAGAGGGGAAATTCGGGCATTGCAGCAGCACAGACAAGAAAGCTCAAAATACACATTAAACAGAATAGATAAGATAAATAAAAATAAAAACAGGGGGTATATACAAGTACAAAATTAATGATGAAGTTAACTATGCAGGGAATTGAGACAGTATTTGCAGAGAATGACAAGATAAAGGGACAAGTGATGATTAAAGTGACTTAGTAATGTAAACAGCAGAGAAGAGAGGCAGTGTTGTACCACAGTAATACAGAGTGTAATTATATAATATAATGTAATTATATAATATAATATAGTGCAATATGAACAATATAGTGTAATATAATTAAATTTTATATAATATAGACTAATATAATAAAGATATATAGAATGTACAGTATATATGTATATATATATATATATATATATATATATATATATATATATATATATCTTGTGCGAACAAAATGATCTGTAACATTATTATTATCTCTTGCGTGTCTTTAGTTTATTCTCTTTATTCTTAGTTTACTCTGTGTATAGTTTACGACGCACAGTCCAGTTGGTGGCAGTGATACTCTAAAGGGTTATCTGCCGAGCGCCATTAAACACCACGAAGAAGAATAAGGAGTCACGACTGCAAAATGTGTTACGCGACATGTCGAAAAATGTGCAGTGTGAAATGCGGCAGCACGAAGCAATAGTTGATGTTGTTTAGTTGTAGATGAAAGAGAAACTGTCACCTCAGACTTTTACCCAGTAAGTGGAAACACTCGCTGTCTTTCGGGTTGAATTAGTTTCGCTTTGATGCTGTTTAGGGCGAAAATACGTCTTTGTAGTAGTGTGTTGTAAAAACAAAACAAGATTTCCAGTGTGTACAAGACACTAACCTGCTTCTGTTTCAGCGGGTTCGTCCAGTGATCCTCTCCCCCCCAAAAAACACATAAAGCGATGCTGGTCACCGTTTTCTGCGCGCCGAGGGATCGCCCAGAAACCACCTTCGCCCTCGATGTGTCCCCGGAGCTGGAGCTGAGAGACTTCGTAGCACTTTGTGAACTGGAATCAGGAATCCCAGCTGGGGAAATCCAGGTGAACTCACAAAACTAGTCAAGGCTAGTGGTAGCAAAGGGAGCTAACAGAGCTAATAGCCAGCTAGCTGACTTGCTAGCATGAATCAGACTTTCGCTGTTTTGATGGACCGGGTGTTGCGAAACTTTATGAACAGCAGACATACTTACACACCCTCCCCCCCCCCCACTCGTGTTTTCAACGATACGTGACATTTACAAAGTGTGGGGCTTTATCTGGTGGTCGACTGCAGCTGAGGGAAAGCTAACAAAACAACACAATGGTCAAATAATGAAGCTAACAGTGTTCAGACTAGTTAACAGGTTGAAGACGATTATAACAATGTTTACATGAATATCCTCCACTTCAATGATTTATCTGCTTATTGCTGTGTCAAGCTAAACATTACATTAGTTACTTTAGTTACC
The DNA here is from genome assembly GCF_963930695.1 of Labrus bergylta. Lineage (NCBI taxonomy): Eukaryota > Metazoa > Chordata > Actinopteri > Labriformes > Labridae > Labrus > Labrus bergylta. Next base: position 11,360,177 of record NC_089199.1, on the reverse strand, counting down.
CTCGACGACGTTACATTAAGATAAAGGTAATATGCACTGACAGAGGATTAGTCATGGGCAGGATAAACACGGCAACTTAAAACTACACCAAGTGTGCAGGTTGACTTAATGTAGATTATAAACACTTGTACAATTATTATTTTAATATATAGTTTATACGTTTGGTAGAAGTGGAGCAGGATATTTACATTAACCAGTAAGCTGAACACACTCACTGTATCCATGAGTTTAGTTTTCATTAGTCTTACTTTCATCTCTGTTTGAGTTGAGGTATTTTATTTTTTGTGAAGTTGAGTGTTGTTTTGTTTTTCAAAAAGTCAACTTAAATTCTAAACTAGCACATTTTGTGTGTGATGGTTTTAAATTATGAGGACTTGCAGCTTTTGCACACATGTTGTAACTGTCACAGGTTGTACTTTGTTTTGTCTACACTGAAATATAGTCGAGGGAAGAAAATTATGGAAGGATTTACCTCAGCCTCTTCTCTGCCTGTTTTTAAATCTCGTCTTGACTCACAGTAAGCCGTCGACTTATTTCTTTTTTTGCGTGCCCATTCATTTTACTTATGTTTTATGTCTTTTAACTTGATTCTGTATTTCACATGTAGTTTTCTTTTATCTCATGTGAGCTGTTACGTATTGTATTTATTCTTCTGTACAGCACTTTGGTCAACTGTGGTTGTTTTAAAGTGCTTAACAAATCAAGTTGGATTGGATTGAATAGGGTATAAGGAAAAAAGAAAATGAGGGTGGTAAATTAACAGAGAGTGAGACTAATACTGAAACTGCACAGCGCCTATCATGTTCCTAAAATCAAAAATAACCTTTCAGATCTTGGTGGGAAGGTAGTTTTGCATCAGGAACACCTTAAACATTTTTCCCTTCAGTTTGTTTTTTCAAAAGTGTTCTCAAAAATAAGTTTCACCTAACAGCCACTTTTTTTGTGTCTGTTCAGTTTGACCTAAATGACTCTGTGTTTCTGTGAGGCATCGCGTGTGTTTAATGCTGCTAACTTAATCCAGCCATGTGGAATCTTTCATCTTGCATGGTCAAAGTCTGTAAGTGGTCTGTATATTAAATAATGAAATTTAATGGTCTTTTTCCAGGTCACATATGTGGAACAACCCCTAAAAGATCCAACGCGTGCCTTGGGAAACTACGGTGTTAAGGATGGAGATGTGGTGGTGCTGCGGCAAGCTGACAGAAGACCACCTCCAACTCAGCCAGCCTTCCCAGGTAAGACTCTTCTTTGGGAAAAATAGAGGAAAGTTATTTATTAACGTCTTTTGACAAGTTGAAGTTCAATCCAGATTTAAAAGTGAGTTGAAAATAAGCCAAGAATTGTTTTTTGATACTTAATATGAAAATCTCTCAGTTGTTAGAGGTATGAACAGGCAGGTTTCTTTTTAATAATGGGATGGCTTTTATGGTTCCTACAAAATCAGATAAGTCTTTGAAAGTATGAGGAAAGTAAATGAGGTTTACTGGAAGAGGAAGTGTTGATTTAAAAATAGAGGGGACACAAGACATCACCATTAAAAAAAAAAAGGCATTTAAGTGTTTTTGTATGCACAATATACCAATCACTCATCCTTTATTCTCTTTGCTCCTTAGGTCTGCCCCGTATTGACTTTCGTTCCATCACAGTCCCCGGCACTTCTTCTTCAACCAGTCAACGCAGTGCTCCACCACCGCAGCAGCAGCAGCAGCAGCAGCAGCAGCAGGCTCCACAACCGCCACCGGAGCAGCCGCTGCCCCCACAGCGCGCGGCACAATCTTCGACGCCAACGGCCTTCCGTGGCTCCTCTCCTCAGGGGCTCGATGACCCTGCCTTACTTCAGCAGATGCTTTTATCCAATCCACATGAGCTTTCGCTCCTCAAGGAGAGAAACCCGCCACTCGCTGAGGCACTGCTCAGCGGAGACTTGGGTAAAAAAAAAAAACATTTAATGTTAAGAGCCCTGTGTGTAGTCGCTCTTGCAGTTATGATCAGATAAGTTTGAGTCATACAAGTGTAATTTCTTTCTCAGAGCGTTTCACCAAAGTGCTGCTGGAGCAACAGCAGGATCGAGCCAAGAGAGAGCAGGAGAGGATCAGACTCCTGACTGCTGATCCCTTTGATTTGGAAGCCCAAGCAAAGATTGAGGAGGACATCAGGTATAATGGAGAGACTGAGGATTTTGTTTGTCTCCTCTTTGATCTGAAGTACAGCCTCAGTTTTAGTCATGATTAGAAGTATTATGATATTTATTTGTTTTTTTCCCAGGCAGCACAATGTGGAGGAAAACATGACCATTGCAATGGAGGAGGCCCCTGAGAGCTTTGGACAGGTGGTTATGCTCTACATTAACTGCAAAGTCAATGGGCACCCTGTGAAAGCTTTTGTTGACTCAGGTAATGAGCATTAAATCCTGATCCCATTTGTCCTTGTTACAGTATTCTGGTCATGAACCCGATTGGTACTACAATGTCAGTTTGCTACATCAGGGTTTAGTTTTTATTGGCAGATTAAACGGATGAACAAGATTAACAAACATGTTTGCAGATTTATCACTACCCACAAAAAATTGACAGCTTCACATGACGACTTTGAACAGACATATCTTGAAGTACAACATTCACTGTTAGGTTTGATATTAAGGCCTATATTAGTTACCATTTGTGACTTTCAGTGTTTTAGTGTGATTGTAAATATGTCATTACTTTAATTGGTTTGATTTCAAACAGACTGAAATCAGAGCATGTCTTGTGCATTTCTTTGTAACCGCCTCACCATAACGTCCATCTCTACTCCCTAAGCTGTTCACAAGTTTGTGATCAGATAGAAGTCGTCAGCATTCTAATAAAGAAGCTTGACGAACCTCAGATAGCGTAGTTTTTAAAACTAACAAAGCAGGTTCTCTTATCTGGGCTTTTCCAGATATTTGAACTCCTTGACCTGCCTCTTAGGGTGTGCCTGGAATTGCATGTGTGATCTCATTAACCCTGTGATCTTTACAAGACCAGTATGACTCAGCTGAGAGTAGACACAGTCATCCTGGACCACAGAAATATGTAGTTTGTTTTTTTAAGTTATATTTAAACTGTGTTTTAAATGCATTTTTTTTTTTTAGTGAAGGTTAAACATTTTGTAGAATCTGATGTTGTTTCTTTTTAAGGAGCCCAGATGACCATCATGAGCCAAGCGTGTGCTGAGCGCTGTAACATCATGCGGCTAGTGGACCGTCGCTGGGCCGGGATCGCCAAGGGAGTGGGCACCCAGAAGATCATTGGCAGAGTACATTTGGGTAAGTGTCAGGTTTTTGTCAAAAATAGTATTTCATTATTTAAATTGTATTACAATGTGATTCATTATCAATAAGACTAGCTTAGCACAAATACTGAATGCCTCTGGTCCTCTTCCTTTTTACTCTAAGTCATATTTATGGTTTAGAAATATTTCCAAATGACAATTTCACCAAAAGGATTTCCCTGAGTTTGTGTTTTTGAAATGGCATTGTCAAAAAAGTTAGTGAGTATGTAATTGGGCCGATTTTAGCTCCGATTCCTTCTTCCCAACCATCGCGGGGTCGTTCCCGACTCAAGACTGCTCGGAACCAATTATCTGCCTAGATAATCTTGTAGTGTGAGTGGCATAAAGATCCAGTTTTAACGTCCCCGGTCTGTTAGAAGATCATCAGGGACGCCCCAATTTATTTCAAACATGTTTGATATTTACAATTTAAAATCTGTAGGATTCAAACTGCATAGGTTCACTGGACAACTGTATAGGACAGTTCTGACCTACAGGTCTCACTAAAGGATATACAATCCATGTTGTCCACCTCTCCCCGGACATTTCTTCACCCAAAAACATGTTTTGTAAAAATGTTTTTCCTCTCTGCACAACGCATTCTGTTCTAAACATCTGTTTAGGATTCTCCTTATGTGTGTGATGCTACCCGAATTCAAATGTTTAAACTCCTGCAGCGTGAGCCAGGCTTAAAACCTCTGCATGACATTTCAGTGTAGTTTAAATCATGTTGTCTTGTTTCACTCGTGTAGCTCAGGTCCAGATTGAAGGTGACTTCCTTCCTTGTTCTTTCTCCATCTTGGAGGACCAGCCAATGGACATGCTACTTGGCTTGGATATGCTGAAGAGACACCAGGTTCGGGTCCCCCATTCTTTCTGATCAATGTGTGCAGAAGTTTCAAATCTTCTGCTCACTTAAAGCTGAATTTAAAGTAAAGTTGAACATTAAATCTCCCCTTTTTCTGTTAGTGTTCCATCGACCTGAAGAAGAACACACTTCTAATAAGCACCACAGGCACTGAAACTAGCTTCCTGTCCGAGGCGGAGCTCCCAGAGTGTGCCAGATTGGCGTACGGAGCAGAAGGGCGGGAAGATGCCCGTCCTGATGAGATGGCTGACAGAGAACTGGCGGAGGCTCTGCAGAGGTCCATACAGGAAAGTGGTAAGTCATGTCTCCTTTATATGCACATCTCTGCTTACTTCAACCTGCTTTTCATTGAGCTTTTTTTCAGCTCTCTTAGAACTACAATTGCATGTGCCAGTTTAAAGCTTCTTTTTCGTCACATGATCACCTCATGTCATCACCTCAGCAAATTATACGTAATGTACGGCCATGAAATCGAGAGATGAGAATGGCAGTGAAATAATCTCACATTTATACGCGTCCTTAAAATCATGAAAGTCTTAAACACGCACTCAATCAGCAGACATAATACAGATCACTTCGGGGTCTTTGTTGGTTTGATTTTGAGGTCATTTAATTTGTTTAGGGGAACATTGGAGACAATTCTTAACCGCTGACGACTCCATTAACTCCTAATGGTGCCATCACTGCTAATGGACATCTGTTTGCAGTGAGCTCAGCCCTGACTCTTAGTTGTTGTCACATTTTGTATTTGAAAATGGTGCAGATGGATCATTGAAGGGGTGTGAGAATAGCTCTTGAAGTCAGCTACTGATAGAAATGTGCCAATAAAAAACATGGGCACTTATTTGTATAAGCAAGAATATCTTGCACATGATAAGAATTATAATAAAGCCACCAAGATATCACAGAAGCATTACCAAAATCCATGGCCATTTTCCAAAGAACAAAATCCTAGACTGTGACAAAATCATTTCCTAACTGTAGTCTGATAAGAACCTCCAAAAGAATTCTACCAAGTTTAGTTCATGACATGTGTCAGTGCTTATCGTGTGCATGCTTGAAAACAGACTCCAAATGCTTCCAGGATCCTAATGATGACATCATCACCATTATTACTCACTGAAACCAAAGATTAACCATGCAAGTAGAACGAGGTAGCGTCCAGGTGGTCGTATTTGTCAGACTGGGACAACTGACACATCTGTTCCATAACTTTATAATTCAATTTTAAAAACTTTATTTTTCCCCCGGGGGTTAATTCAAATGACAATGAGAAGACTGTCTCATCATTACGAGAGTTTCTAAAGAATTGGGTACTTTTTATAGGGTCGCTTCTTTTTCTTTCTTCTTTTTTACAGTTTTCATTGAAACTATTTGTTCTGCTAATAAAGGCGTCAGGGATGTCACACATGATATCAGGTTATTCATTCACTGGAATAATACGTAGCAGACAATGTTGTCGGGTTACTTTATCCATAAACAGTTTCTTATTTATCCCCTGACATGTCAGGAAATATATACGGTAAATAATTTTGTAATTAATGAGTATGTGTTCTGTGTTTGAGGAGCTTATGCTTAGCTTCATCTCCAAGTTGAGTTTTAAAATAACTAAGATGTTGAGTGTAAGCTGTCAGTGTTGTTCTCTCCAGCAGCTTAAGGTGGGTAGATTTCTGCTTTATATGAATACAAGTCACATTTTGTATTCAAAATGTCAAAATATAATCATGAAATTGTAGTCAGAATGCTTTTCAATGCTTACATAAACATTTGTTTCGTTGCCATTGATGCACTTAACCTTTATCGTTTTCACTGGCCAGGCGTGCTCATTAATGTCTACTGAAGAGCTGCACTGTGTTCAGGCCCCACTAGAGATGAGGAATAGATCAATGAATCTTTTGTTCTTGACAATCATGTTAAAGCGACTCTGCTGGTCACTTTACCATGTCAGACATAGGCGCAAGTTTTATTGTTTTATTTCAGTTATCTTTATGGATGACTCTTTTGACCACTGTGCGTGAAAAGGTTCACAGGTTGGTGCATGCTCTGTGCGTGACTGCTAACTTTTTCCGTCCCTTTGCATGATGTGTGTGGTGTGTGCCCTAACCCTGAGCAGGACAGCACTGATGCATTTGGAGACAGCTGGAGAGGGCCCTACCAACCAGGTACTGTAAAATTCACAAGTCCATTGCCAGTGCTAAGTCCATTGCTATTTGTGTCTTTTATTTTGCTGTTTTTTTTTGCGGCATAGTCGGTCAGTTGATGTTTTACATTGTACTTAAACAGGTTATTATTCTGAATACTTATAATTGTTAAGATGAAAAAGAAGCATTTTTTAAGAAGCTATAAAAGAAGCAACAGTTTGCTGTGTACATGTTAATGCAGTTAATGCATCCAGACTGAGTCCATATATTCCAGCTGTTTAATTTCCAGTTATATTTTCTCTCACAATAGACACTGCAGATGGACAAACTACCTCACCACAGCCCCCACCATTTACATTACCCAGAACCTTAGACCAAATGTCCTCATCCACCTCCCCTTCTCAAAGCTCGTCCTCTGGCCAGAGCCAAACCCTGGATCGCTCTCAGTCAGCCCCGGCCGCCATGACGCAGTCCTTGGCTTCAGGGCTGTGTGAGGACCAACATGACATTCAGAGGCTTCCTCTGCCTTCGCCCCCAGCAGAGGATGTGGATTCTGCACCTCCTCAGGTTCAGCCTCCACCTCTGCCTGTCCAAAGCATCTCCAAAGTGCCCCCTGTACCGAGTTCCTCAGCTGACGTTGTCCCTACTCTTGCGGAATTGTATCCGGGGGTTGAGGTACAGCCTGGAGCTGCAGAGGGGGACGCTGAATCAAACGAGGTCCTCCCCAGTCAAGAGGAACTTTACCCTTTTCAACCCATGGAGCAGGAGGAGCCACAGGCCGACACAGCCGATGCCACAGAAGCCTGTCCGTGTGCACCTATCCAACCTGAGTCAGTTGAAATGGAGTCCCCGACTGCCTCCCAGGGCGCAGTGTCATCAGAGAGGGACCAGCCTGAAGGAGAGCACTCCTCCAGCTCTGACAGCACGCCATCCCTGGCCGCTGCTCTCAAAGAGCTTCACGAGCTGCTTGTGTCCAACAACCGTGGTCAGTCTCAAAGCCGAAGCAACTCCTGCTCCCCATCGCATCCATTCAGACAGGAAACTGACGACGTTTTCCCCGAGCCACGCACTCAGACACCCGAAATGTCTAACATCCCCTCTACTGCCATCACAGCTGGTGCAGAAACAAGCGATGCCAAAGCCAACCATGATGCTGCTGCTGTGTCCAATGAGGGACAATCAAAGTGTCTTGTGTCTGTGGCATCATCTGCGTTCACAGACGAGGATGAGATTCTGGGTGGCGATGGCGCTGACACTTTGGAGAAACAAGTACCACCACAGCGTACAGATATCATCAAGGAGGGGAAGAATGATGGGGGACTTGGGCAAGATAAAGCTAATGGCATCAGCACTTTTCAACCTGAGCAGGAGGTTTCTCTTGATCCTGCAGGGGACCTGAAGTTCAGAGAACCTCCGGAGGGGCAGCAGGGGAGAGGGGTCGCAGATGGACGAGCCTCTGGCACTAATACCCCTGACACTCTAGGCCTCCAGACTGAGCACCCCTTTCTCAGCCCTCTGTCCATGGCAGTGGGCTCACCTGAGGAAGTCTCTAGCACCTCATCTTCCCCTTCCCCTTCTCTTGCTCAGGCTACCCAGGTCACATCTCTGGTCCCCCCTCTGTCTTCCCCGCATCCCTTTATAGAACAATTTCCAGCTGAGCACATCCAGAGAATCCAGGCAGCGGGCTTTTCTGCCATGGAGGCTGCTGAGGCACTGCAGCAAGCTCACGGGGTCGTGGAGCTAGCCCTGCTGGCGCTGCTAGCCCGCAGTATCACTGTGCCCACCTAGACTCATAACTGTCACGCAGCCTCCCAACTCAGCATCTGTCTTATTTATACCTTGTTACTGATCAAGATGTCTCGTCCCTTCTGAGGGAGCACGTAAAAACACAGGGAAACGCCGTCTCTTGATTTGTTGTTCAGGATATCCAAAAACTAAGGGGACAACTGGTAAAAACTTTTCTGGATATTGCAGATATGTGAGGTGTGTTTGCATGCAGATGTTTTGGGTGCCCACCCATTCATTGATTTTTAGAGATTTGGTATGGTAGATTGATCTTGTTCTTTTTTTTGTCCAACATTGACACATTATAAAATGCCCAATTGTATGATTTGATTATTGAAACATTATTATTATAGGCTCCCCTATGATGTCATAAATCTATTTTTTTTTTATCTAAACGTGTGAGCACCAATACAAACTGTCAGAATGGAGTAGCAATACTCCGACTTTTACTCTGACAAATATTGATATTTAAAGCAATCTGCTGATCTATCATTTTAATTTCGGCTTGTTCCCCCAATCTTTAACAACTCAGAACCCAATGACGGAAATGCAACATATTGGGATCTGCTGCCGTTAGAAGAGTGGATCACTCTTGAACAGGTTTAAAAAAAAAAAATTTTCCAGAAGTCCACACATGGGTCATCACACTGAAATATCAAAGGAGCCACTAGTGTATTTGTCGATGTGTGATCGTAAATGGAATTTTTGGGTTAAGTGTGTGTATTACAGAGGGTATCTTGTACTGTATGTGTCATTCTCCACAGTTTGGGAGCTTTGCCATGTGTGGATCATAAAAAACAGTTTATACTTCCTGTTCAAAAAGTATTTTTATTTTGTGTCAAACGATCATAGTTTGTGTTCCTACTTAAAATCATCCATTTTTCGTTTTCTTTTATGTTAGAATTTGGTCATCTGTGTCCATCAAATGTTTTGTCAGTACATTATATATCAAGTATTTTAATGGCTTTATTTCAGTCATATACCAACAATGTTCAGGCAAGTTGAATTATCTACTTTTATCTTGTATGAAATTTTAAACTGCAAATAAAACGGAACTAGTATTTGTACATTGTGTGTGAATTTCGTTTTTTACTCTTGGGGTCAAGGCTTCTTTTTTGTCTTGTCTATCAAATCATTACAGTTCTTATATAGATACAATGAAAGGGTTGCCGGCTGGCCTAATGGTTATTTAACATGCCTCATGTACGGAGGCTGTTGTCCTGGGTTCGACCCTCTCCCAGAGTCCCACACTGTCCTAACGAAATAAGAAAACTAACAAAACAAGCTGAAACCTTTAGTATGTGTGAAGTTCTCCCAGTTCGATACTATCTGCAATCTCAGTAGCATTTAATAAATAAAAAACTTAATTGATGGACCTTTTTTACAAAAACAAAAAATGGAAAGAAAATCCTGCACCAGTCCCATGCATGTTGAAATGCTACTTTGAAATGTCAGTGCCAATTTAACTTGAGTCATTGATTTTTTTTAAATGCTCTAAGTGTTCAAAAACTATTTTTAATATATACATATAACTATTTAAATATATACGTTTTGATATTTTTTGTTCTGAAAGGAACAATGGTGACTAAATCAAGTGCATACAGAATAAGTATATAATTCACGTGTGTTCATTACTCACATCCTGGTAAGAATTAGGGCTGCAACTAACTGGTTACATTGTCAATTTATCTGCCATATCATTTATTTTTTGATGAATTATTTAGTCTATTAAACTCCTAAAAAAGTGAAACGTATACATTTCCAAGATCCAAAGGTTTACTTTTTTACTGTCTTTGCTATGTAAGATCAAACATTTTTACAGAAACTTCCCTAGGAGAGAAGAAAAGTACATGGAAATGTAAGCAACTATTCAAATTACAATCTGTTTGTAGAATGAAAGTGAGTGTCATCCACACCTGGTTTTAATTTTTGTGATTGCTGCTTTGTCGAGCTCTCGCTGCATCCATCTGAGATCATTCAGTCTGAGGGGTTCACCCTGGTCAGAGTTTGATACTTGAGAGTCTTGTATGTGGACTCTGAAGGAAAGGAATGAAAGCAGCCACTGTTTGAAAAGACAAATTAGTGCTGATCTGCACCCAAGAACTGAAGTTTCTCAACTAGTGGGTAATTTGTTTTCACAAATCAAAACCATGATGACAGGAGAACGGCTTTCTTTGGCGATTCCTTCTCCGGAAACCAACAGTGCAAAGGACTCTGGAGGCCTTAATGAGAGAAGCAACTCTCTGAACCTGATGGAGGGTTGCAGGTAAAGACCACATGATGCAGCTAGACTAGGAAAAACATCATATTTGAAGGTTTTGATGAAATCTACTTTTATTTTTTGAAGTCCAACTATGGACATTTCCTCAGCTCTCAGGTTGGTGTTCTCAGTATTCACTCTTGAAGAGGATGATCAAGCTTTGACTAAATTGGATAATCATGATTCAAATACAGACGGGTAAGATAAGGTTGTAGTCTTTATACTCTTTATAGTGTCTATATTTTTACAACATGTGATCTACTTAACAAACCAGGCCCGCAGATCGAGCTGAGGAGGAGATGCAGAGTGTGACATTCCACTCAAAGTTTGTTGACTTCTGTAAGTTTAACCTTCTCCTTCTCACTTACTGAAAAGTGTGATGTTTGCAGCAATGTTAAGTACCTTCTCTTTATGTGTGTGCTCTGCAGTCCCTCTGTATCAGGAGTACTGTTTGCAGGATGTGAAAGAAGATCTCTCGAGAATCGCCAAGAGTTTTGTGTCTGAACTGATAACGCAGTCCCATTTTCATCCTTCCTTCAAATCTGTGGCTGCATCGCCTCAATCAAGCCCTCTGCAAGCACCTCCATCCTCACTTTTGCCTCAGCCAATCAGGGTGATTCCATGCACCCTTTGGCAAGAGCTGGAGGAGGTGAAGGCATCTGGTCTGCTCGGTAGCTTGACAGCCAGAGAGATCCGCCTTCAAGAGGTGTGAAAAAGTTTTGCATCTTATTTTCACCATATTGCATGTTTTTTTCCAAGATTATTTGGAACCAAGTGACGTTTGAATCAAATTATCGGACTAGATTGAGCAAGACAGGAGTGGGCGAAGAGAATTGGCCTTCACTGCAATGTCAATTAAACTGCATAAAAGCATTTAGCAGGATAGCTAGGGGTAGGGTACAGCTGTGCCTTTTATAACTAATCTTTATGAATGTAAATTCTGCGAAGTGGATGGTGTACCAGGAAAGCATGTTTTACCTAAATCTGAAGGGTCTTAACTCTGCAATCAGTTTGTCAATACCCAACTCTGTTCACTTTGTAGATGTAGTTAAATAACCATGCTAATATTCAGCCTGCAGCAATAGTGGCACTGTGCTTTAGCATTTTTGATACATAAAGCAAGCTATAGATGATGAATGTGGACGTAAAATGTTTTTATGTAACTTTCAAAATATAAGCATGTATCTGTTGGTCCCAATGTATCAATACTATTTCAGTCGTTTTTAGCATGGTAATCATATTTTCTTAATATTGTGACCATTATCTCTGTGGGTAATCCAAAGTCCCTGTTCCATCACATTCATTTAAACATTTTTAAAAAATCATGAAAAGTTAATCTAATAGGAGTTTAAAAAATGCATCAGTGTGGGACTATTCACAGCTTTGTAGTCAAACTCATAATGTATTGTAAGTTTTTGTTGGAAAGAACTACAACATGCTTTAACTACAAATGCTCTACTTTTTGTAGGATCGAGTCTGTGTTGGTTCTGCTGTTTTTTTTCTAACAATAAGAAATGCATAACCACAAGCTTCAGCCTGCTACCTGCTGTTGTAATACTCAATATTTAGAAAAAAGACTATAAATCTTGTTCTTAATCCTTCATTTTTCCTTCCTCCGCAGTCGATGTTTGAGTTGATCGGCTCCGAAGCATCTTACCTGAGGAGCCTCCGAGTAGCTGTCAATCACTTCTACGCATCAGCGGAGCTTAAAGAGACCCTGTCCAAGAGGGAGCATCATGTGTTGTTTTCCAACAGCCGTGTTGTGATGGCAGCCAGTGAAAAGTGAGAGCTCCACATGAAGTACTTCTTTTTACAATAACTTCTTCCCTTAGTGTTTTTCTGAGCTCGTGTTTGGTCTCTCTTAGGTTTCTGATGGATCTTGAAATGAGACTGGGAGAGAGAGTGTTGATGTCTCAGGTTGGAGACATTGTGCTCCAAAACTGCCCAGAGTTTTACCGCCTTTATGTGCCATACGTGACCAACATGATGTACCAAGAGGCCCTTGTCAACCAGCTGCTGTACGTTTCTGTGCTCGATGCCTCTTGTAGTACTCCAGCTTTTCATCAAACCTATTCATTCAGATCTTGTCTTTCTGAAGTCAGCAGAACAGAGACTTCCTGTCCTCAGTTAAGAAGCTTGAAAATGATCCAGTGTGTCAAAGACAGAGCCTGAAGTCCTTCCTAGTCCTTCCTTTTCAGAGAATTACTCGTATGAAACTCATCTTAGAGGTCAGCATGTGATGGGATTTTAATTTTAAGCTTCCTAATATATATATGTGTGTTTTACATCTTGATACTGTATAATCAAGTTTCAGAAAATAACTGCTTCTCTTGGCTTGTCTCTCATTCAGAGCATCCTGAAACTGACTGAACCAGGCTCTGCCTCGATTTTAAATCTGGAAAAAGCAATAGAAGCCATTCACGAGGTAAAGCTGTTCACTTTAAAGCGTTGTCAGCTTACACTGAGGCCACCATGCTTTTTACAATGTAGAGTTGTGTAGTGGGTTCAGTTCTGCCAGCAAAATGTTGAGCAAATAAATCATTACATTTGACCTGTAAAAAGTTGAAAGTTGCTTTTGAATGTGCTCTGACCAGATTGTGACGGAGTGTGACAAGGGCGTCCAAAATATGAAACAAATTGAGGAGCTGGTCTCTCTGCAAATGCTGATGGATTTTGGAAAAGTCAAAGTGAAGAATTTCTCTTTTTTGTGTCTTAAAACCAGATTTGAATGTGTTCTGTAACCTGCAGATAGGGATGATTAAACTAACTGCCTCTTTTATCATTCAGTCAGTGCCTTTGGTGGTGAGAGGACGTTTTCTGGTGCACCATGGTCCCATGAGACAGCTGACTTTGGAGGCTGCTCACAGCTCAAGAATATCATTCATCAGCGTCTACCTCCACCTCTTCAACGACCTTTTAATCATCTCCTCAAAGAAGTATTTTCTTCAACCAGCCATTATTAACCATTGTTTTTCATCTTCAAAAACATACTCTGATGGGATGTTGTTTCATTTGCTATACAAAAAAAATGATGACCCGAACTGGCTATCTGAACATTTTCAGTTCTATTGTGTAAAACACTGAAATATTCTAACAGTATTTAATTGGAAACCCCACTGTGTTGCCTCTCTTTGTCTAGTGTTGGGGATCAGAGGTTCTTGGTTTTGGATCATGCTGAATTCCCCACACAGGTCCGGCTCGAGCCTCTCAAGGCTGAGGTCCTGGGTCTTCCCGCAGACTCCTTACTGTTGCATCTCTCTAAAAGTCAAACTGGACATCCAACAGCCATGATACTTGTAACAAACACAAGGTACGATTTGACGTTGTTTGTTTTTTATGAAAAAGTGTTCCTGTCCCAGTGTGTCATCCATCTGTGATTTATTTATTGCAGGTCAGATAAAAGGGCATGGAGGAAGCTTCTGTCTTAACAGTGATGGCAATATGACTCTGATCTTTATTATTATTTTTCACTAAATACAAATTTGAAAACTGAGTTTCTTTAGAACTTTCTCACTTAAGGATTTATTGTAACTGCACTTCACTTTTTTTTTTTTTAGTAGAGGCATTATAGAGCATCAAAGCACAGAACACACTCCAATGTGCACAGAGTTTGTCACAATTAAAACACACTTTAAGTTGGGGATACTTGGGTTTTTGGGAATCCATTTTTTTCTACTTGTATTTAAATCACTTCTAAAGTGATGTGATTTTAATTTCTCTTTTTTTCTGCTGTTTTGTAAGATCTGCTTTATGCAACAAAGTGTTCAAATGAATAAAGATTCAACAAGACAACTTGACACAACAGTTCATGATTTTCTCTTTTTTTTTTTTTTTTTAAGTAATACAATATTTACAAAGAACTTCAAGGTGTGAGATGATTTTGCTTGAAGATAATTTAATCAGAAATCAAGGATCAGAAAAAAAGAAGAAAAACAGTTCAGCGATGAGGCCAAAAAGGAGCAGGCTGTCTAAACAAACACCTTTATACACAGTGTGCTCAAAGTCTATAGAGGAACCCAGGGGTGACCCTAACTTGAGTCCAAATTCTGAACTTCCTCCTAAAAAAAGAAAAATCATGTTCTGTATTAGAGTACTGTTCCTGTCTCCTGATGTGAGTAGTGGCTGGTTGATCCAGCTGTTACACAATCCTGATGCCACAAATTCTCTGCCAGGCAGTTGAGGAGGGGGGCTACGTCACCCAGCCCGTCACTGACCTCCCCACCCGTCCGCAGCACAGGTGAACCGCTCGTTTCCTGGAAGTGTCTCACATCGCTCTCTGCCACATCACAGTGCATGAAAAGGTCAAATCTGAAGGTTTGAGAATTAAGGACAAATATCTGTCTCTTGATGAAGCTTCAAAAGACATTTAGTATGTGATGAGACAGTTTAAGCTGGATACTCATTCTATGAGGAAAAGAGAAGCTAAACATACAGATCTAACTATTTACAAAAGCTCTTAACAAATCAATGCAGAGCTCTCTACTCTAATTGAACCCTAATGGATCAATGTAGTAAATCTCTAGCAAAGTAAGCATCAACTATATTCCATTTCACTTAGTGTGGAGAGGCTCTATATGCATTTCCCAGTCTGTGTTACCTTCACAAAAGGGCAAAGTTGGAGTTTAAAGATTTAGATTCAGGCTGGTTTATTAAAGTGAGCCACAAGTTTCAAAAAGGATACTTGGTGCCAACCACCAGTTTCACAACGTGGCGCCCAGATGTCTCCGTCCATTTAGCCATCTGATTTGACAAATCATCAAATGACGTTCTGTCAGTGAAGGAGAACAGGAAAAGGACGGCGTCCACCTGCTCCTTACACGACTGAAAGAGATGGTGGAAAAGAGTTACAAACAAAGATCTATTTTTACATTGAAGTCCTTTTTTGTTTCAAATTAACTTCACAACTCGTTTAAACATATTGTGATGACTGACTTTATATTTCATACATACCGGGAGCAAATGGTCAAATCTACGTAAGGCGTTTTCTCCACAGTCCCACAGCTGTAGACGGAAGAAAAGCACTCTGCCACTGTCTTTCAGCTTCACTGGCCAATACACCACTGTCGTCTCAATACCTTTAAAAAAAACACTGGCTGAATTAACAGTACAGAGTTTTGAGTCTTACACTTCTATGCCTTGTCGGTGTAGAGGAGGGACCTACCTGTGGTTTCATAGTGCATGTTGGGAATATTTAGACCTGCAAGACGTGCAGCAAGAGCAGTTTTTCCAACTCCACTCTTTCCAGAAATGAAAATCTTATAGTGAACTGTGTCCACGGCTACATGTGGGGGCATCACTGGAGACTCCAACAGGCCTTTAAAACAAGGTAATAGCATCAATTTAGGATTTAATTTTGTGTACAGTTTTACAGTTGTGTTGTGGTAAAACAGGATAATGTTCAAACTCTACTGGCAGTAGCAGCAACATTGTTATATATTATGGAAATTCGTTATTATACTAAACCTGTGACTTTACCCCTATATGGGTAGCTGTGATTTAAAATAAGATGTACACATTTGTAACACAGCCATCTTTTGCTGCCTTCTCTCTGAAGCACTGACAACTCAAAGGATTATACAGTGATAAACATATAATTAATGTGCTGGATGAAAAGTTTCTTAAGCCTACCAAACATGTAAACTACAGGGCTTTAAAAAAAAAGAAAGAAACAAATGTTTTAGAATCAACAAGAATATTACGTTTTGCTTTACATACCAAAGTTTTTGCGTCTCTTCTTTTGCAGAATTTTGCTGAAATATTCTTTGCTGTCTTTACATCGATGCCAGTCAGCTACCACTACTGATCCGAGAGGAGGAACCAGTGCCATGATGGTGTGATGCTTTATGTTTACAGTCTGTGTTGTGATCCTTAATGTTTACAGTCTATGATGTGATCCTTAATGTTTACAGTCTGTGTTGTGATACTTAATGTTTACAGTCTATGATGTGATACTTAATGTTTACAGTCTGTGTTGTGATCCTTAATGTTTGCAGTCTGTGGTGTGATCGCTGCTTAGCTGTAGCTTCACACTGCTAAAATACTACGACGGATTTTTATGTTCAAAAAGAAAGAATGTAGAACTGACTGTAGCATCAGAACACCGAATCATTCTTCTTAAGCCTTTTCATTCATTTTACAAAAAACAACTTTAGCCAGCAAAACAAAAAGGGTTTATAAGACTCACAGTGAAGCCACACTTCCGTAAACTAAAACATTACTTGACAACCACTACATGACGTCACTTCTCGTCTTCACATTATTTATTAACTAGGGACATTACCGCCACCTACTGGACAGAAGAAAAGTAAAGCAGAGCCACGTTACTTTAGCTAAACTTGGTTGTGTAAGTACTTTATTTAAAGCATGTATCCTTTCCACAGACATATCCTAACAGAACTAATTTACTGCTGTAAATACAAAAAAAAAAATTAACTTTTGGAAGCAAATGTTTTTCTGTGAAAGATTGGGATTGTTTTTGCTTTGTTTATTCAATCTTTATTTTAGGCAAATTCCCAGAGATATAAAAAAACAATCTCTTTTACAAGGGAGTCCTGGCCAAGACAGCAGCAGACAAAGAACAAACAGAACATCACAATTAGAAATTAGATCAGACACTTAGCAGTAGAACCTGTGCATACACTGATCAAATTATCCTTAATCCTGATTTTAAAAGCATGCAAGCTGGTAAAATATTATAGTTTAAGGTGACTCTGTAGCTCGGTACAAGATGAAGGAGCAAAAACATAAAAAAACATTTTTACCAAAGACAGACCGTTACAACATACATGATAAGTCCATGAGATTGAGGGTTACAGCTACTTAGAGTTATTGAATCAAATATGAAGAATGTACATGAAGAATAGCCTTAAACAGAAAGCTATACCAATTTTCCATCCTTTTGGCATATAAGGCTGACCAACCTTCTCACTCAATGAATCAAAAGTGTTTTTTTTATTTATTTAAAGGAATGCTCAGGAATGATATTGGCGCAAGTAGGACAAAGTTGATTGAAAGAGACCAAAATTATGAATTTGTTGATTCCTTCTGCAACCAACAGATGGCGATACGCTCAAGCATTTAAATATCAAATGCAGCAAGCGATCAGAGAGCTCAGGCCATAACTAATGCACCCTATGAGCTCTGATAGTCAGGACCCCTCTGCCCTCCAGGGCCATGGTCACAGATGTGGGGTCCACATTTGATGGAAGTTTGCATTGGTGGGAAAAATTGTTTGTGACTGCCCCATTGTCCCCCAACTGCATGAAAAGAGCAAAACATATATGGACATGAGGAACCAAAACTGGTGAGAAAAAGTTAAAGTCAATGTATTGTTAATGTTGTTAATGTTCTTTCCTTATCATCAAATTATAGACTGAAATAACAGAGTCACATAATCAATCTGAATAAGCCATATGTATAGATTAGTTCAATTCATATCAACAGTGCTATCTGCTGTGGAGAATAATTTAACGGTACATTCAAAGTATTTCTTTATGATTACACTTTGGTCCAATTAAACAATCAAACAACAGAACATTTGACCATTTCTGGTGACTATTACAAAAAAAACATTAGAACATTTTCAGCCTGCCTGCTATGCTCACCTTCTCAGCATGAACATCGATCCGGTTGTTGTAGTAAGTGATGATAACGTCCTCTGGAGAAAATTCACTCACATCGACTGTGAACTGGAAAATGTCTCCAATGAGCTGGATCTTCCCCGAAGGATAAGCGTGACCTGAAAGACACCATATACAGAAAGTCAATATTCATAACTACATAATGGAATAGAACTTTTCAACCTATTGCTGTTCAACTGACCTGCATATTTGTTCTCTCTGCTGGTGTGCAGAGGTGGTGATCCTGGACCTTCTGAGGAAATCCCACAGCCTTTGTCCATAGTGACTGACGAAGTGTATCTATATCTATATCTATATCTATATCTATATCTATATCTATATCTATATCTATATCTATCTATATGGATCCAAGAGAGATCATTTTTTTGTGCGAGCTTGTGTCTGATCAAAGAGTCAGTATATGAGTCCTTTATAGTGTGTGTGTGTGGGTGTGTGTGTGTGTGTGTGTGTGTGTGTGTGTGTGTGTGTGTGTGTGTGTGTGTGTGTGTGTGTGTGTGTTTGTGTGTGTGTGTGTGTGTGTAGTTGGGTGCCTGCCTGATGTAGCTGCACAGGAATATGACACGTAGATATTTAATGTGTCAGAACTGTTGTTTAACTGTTGTCAAGGGGTCTAACATTTCTTGCCACACCCCTGACTGGGAGCATATGAGTCTTTGTGTTTGTGTGAGAAAGGGTGTGGAGATGTTTCTGAGTAAAGGAATAACCTATAATTATCAGTCCTTTTATTAAATGACCTATCATTCCTTGACTTTGATTCAAAAAGGTGACAATAATCTGACATTGTAAAGAAACTGTAATTTGGCTTTTTAAGGATTTGTCAGAAGGATTTGTTCCAGGAATGACACTGTACTAATACAATTTACATAGAAAATCAAACAGCGAGTACATTCAAAATGGCTGAGTGACGGAGTGAAGTTGTGTGCAGGCGTGACATTCAACTCCATCTTGTCAAAGTCACCAAGTTTGAATAAGTCCATCTGGATGTCAGGTGTAACCAAAAACAAGCTCAGAGGCCAACAGTTTAGATTTACTGGTGAATTAACAATATTAGAGAAGTATTTACCGGTGGTTTAAAAAGAAAGACTTGTTGAAATGTACGTCACGTTCATGTTTAGGCTATGATAATGTGAGGTGAGTTACAGTTTCTTTGAGAGGATGGTGTGAATATTGAAGATTAAAAGATCCCAATATGAAGTTGCAGGGTCCTTTTAAATTCTCTTTTTTCTATTGCTTTTTCTATTGGGGCAGAAACACGGAGGTTTCATGTTACAGTATCACATTTATTTAGGTTACTTCCTCTTTAAAAGTGGTTTGTTAGTTTTTTGTTTTTTTCAGTTCGTTACACTGAACTGCTATTCTGCTGCCTACTTTTGTTTTTGCAGCCAATGTTTGATATCAATTTGAAAAAATATCGCAATTTGTTAGCGAAGAGTGTGACTAACAGTGTGCTTGGTGAATGTTGATATATGTTGATGTGTATGGTTAGGGCTAGGGGGGGCTTGAAAATATTTTCATCTGCCAAAAGGGGTCTGGCAGAAAAAGTTTGGGAACTATTGGATTACAATTATCATGGGTTGAAATAGTTAACATGGATAAAGGACTGAAAACGTTTGCAAGCAGTGATGAGTGAAGCTGACATAGTTGAAAAGGTCAGTTTACAGACATAGATGACATGTTACAAACATGTTCTTGTCCCCTTTGGGACTCTGTAGTGGATTAGTTAATGGAAGGTCCAATACGTTTGCTAACAGTTCTGGAAAACATGTTGACAAAGTTACTGGTAGTTTAAGTAACAAGAAGGTTATGGTAAGAAAAGGTTATACAAAGCTAAATAAGTATAAAGGTTCAAACGGGTTGCTAAAAGCACAAGATTAAGGGGTTAAAGGACTAAATATTATGGGTGTGGTAAAACAGGATAAAATTGGTTAGATAGAAGTAGCCTAATGAATGTTTGAAAAAGATGGCTAAACTTACATTATCGGAAAAGTTAAAGTAGCATATTAATTTTTCTCTTCAAAAATGATCAAATAATTGAAATAGATCACCAGAAGTCAAAGTTAATTAATAAAATGTCAGTGTTTTGTCACTGTTCATTACAGTTACAGCACAGTTTTGAGTTTTACATGATAGCATGCTAAAACATTTTTGAAACATATAGCCGAGGCTAAGATGACACTTATTTGGATTTTTGGTGATAAATCAAAGTTACCAACACTGATCACTTGAGTCACTGACAGTTCAAAATGAGACAGGACAGGATCACCAACGTTAGTACAATAGTTAACTCAAAATGATCCACTTAAGGGATGTCAATATTCAGTAGGTTTCTTACTCATTGGAGCATAACTTTGCAAAGGTTTATCACAACTTCTCAGTAACAGAGTATCTCAGTGGACTAATTGTAAACATAACATTTAAAAAGACAAGTGATTCATTTGTAAGGCAACACTGATTTTATTTAAACACAAAATACACCACCTGGTATAAATTTAGGATATATTTCTCATGTAACAAATGACATAAATATAAAACAAAATAAATATTAAATAAAATGAACATTTGTATTAAGACATGATGTAAACAAACAAACAATTTGAGGAAAACAATTGTGATACAGAGACTAACTATTAAACATAAGAATGTGTGATTCTTTGCCCTGAGTATAATAATCTTTCCAAATGTAAAAGAAAGTCTCATTAATCACAATAATGTAGAAAAAGGTATCTTTAAGGATCCAGAAACACTGGCAGAATAAAGTGAGTGCTTGGAAGAAAAGGCTCTTATTCATGAAGAGCATAAAATGTTTCATCAGTCATTCAGGCAACGCAGGACAAGGACTATCACATCGTCTAACATTTTACACTTACTTTTACAATGGTTTCATTTACTATATCACAAATAGTTTTTTATGTTCAACATATAGTCCATTGGTTCACAAAGATAAATGATTTCTCCTCTGTTATAATAAAGTACATAAGTGTTTTTAATCTCAGTCCTCTCTGAGTGGCTTGGAGTGTCTCTTCAGTCGTTCCACACAGTGTCACAGAGGAGGTAAAAAAACCTGCAGCACAGCTCAGTTTCATCCCCCCCCCCACCCCCACAAAAGTCCTCCTCGTCCTCGAGTGAAATGGCATGGTCGGTCAGTGCACTTTGATTTGAAGGAATGCTTAGATCACACAGCAAACACGCTGAGAGAGCTGGTCTCATCTTTCAGACCCAGGATGCTGTATGCTATCCTCTTCATGTGACCGGGCAGCCGCACTCCAATATTTCTGATGTCTCTAAAAGGAAACATAAATGAGAACCTTTTTTAGTATGGTTTAAACAATATGTCCTCCACTTCACGTTAACAGAACTCATTGATACTGAAAGTGTGAGCTTAAAATTACAATACAATTTTTAAAAATAGTATGGTGAAGGTAGCTCATGAACTGCTGAACAAAGTGAGCTTAAAGTAGTGTTTTTTTTAAAATATAGAAACGGCTAAGATGAATTAAACAAATACATTGAATCAGTTAGCTTAAAGTACTGGACATAATCTTTCGACTAAATCTAGGTAAAAGTAAATAATGAACTATTATACTGTAAGATTGTTGATTGTTAAAGGTGATAAACTTTCGAAATGTCTTTCTTATACCTCTCATAGAAGTCATAATTAACATGACCAAACTAGCCTACTGATATTTTAACTGAATGCAAACACATATTATATAATAAGTAATAATGTTAAAGTAGATCCACTTCAAAGTGGAAGAAACACATTTGAAACTTGACAGATGGTGGCAATGACAGAGTACTTGAGCTAATTTTGCAGACGGGGTTTGTGAGACAGAAAAAGCTGCTAACCACTGCTGTAGAAGTTATTCACTAAAGAATGAGAGGAATGACATGTGCACATTTGGACTGGAGTATTTCTGCATTAACAAACCAGAAACAAATGTTCAAGCTGAGAGCTCAATACTTTCTCTGTTACATTAAAATGTGGCCTGGTGCCAGATAAATCAGTGCAGCGAGTCGAGGCTGCACCTGTGCCTGCATGTGTGCACTTACTCATGCCTCAAGGCGAGCACCTGCTCCATGGTTGTGATCCCAGCACGGGCAAAGCTTTCGTTGTACTGGCTCATTTTGATGGAATCCAGCCACTCAGGCACCGACCTGAACATGGTGCCGTCACATCCACTGGTACTGGGCAGGCGGATGGACACACTGCAAAGAAATTATATATATTCAGAACATGGAACATCCACAGCTACATTTTGTACACTGAGAGTTTGTAAGAGAATACGTTTTGAAAGTTACAAGAGAACAAGTAGAGACAGAGAATAGCCTCGACCAACCCCAAAATATCCAAACACATAACCCTCTGTAAATTGCTGTGATCCCACTGTTTTCAGTACTGATATAAGAACAAAGCTATACAATGTTTTTCATCCTTTTTCCGAAACTCAAACTATTCTTTTAGTCAACATACATTGTGGACAAGTATTTTTTTTAAATAACAGGTTAATTGAATTAAAATTGGCCATCCCAACAGAGAATATACTTGCCTTTTATTTATTATCAATTGTAAATATTTTTATTCTTTCCATGACAATTTCTCAAAAGTGTGTCTCCTTTAGTAGGAATTAATGTTAATTAAAATAACACTCTTACCGTGGATCAAAGTCAGCAATGGTTTTCAAAGACTCTGGGCTTCTGAGCAATTTGTCCAACATGTTGACGATGTCTGTGAAGCGAGGTCGTTTGGAGCGGTCGTGCTGCCAACACTGGAGCATGAGCTGGTAGACAGCAGACGGACAGTCCATTGGAGCAGGAAGCCTGAAGGCCTCATTGATCGCCTTCATGACCTGAGGAAGAGAAGGGGCCCGGGTGAGGGCAGGGTTTAGCTTAACAGCAAAGAAAAGTGCTTTGTTTGAATGTTGACATTAACAGTTAATTTGAAGAGGAAGGTGAGAAAGTCTGCTGGATGTCAGGCAACATATCCCCACTGACCAAGCACAGACTCTCGGCTGTAACACACATGCAAGTTTGACTTATATAGTCCTAAACAATCCAAACCAAAACCATGGAACCAAAACATACCTCGTGATTGCTCATGTCCCAGTAGGGCCGTTCTCCAAATGCCATGACTTCCCACATAACGATACCGAAGCTCCACACATCGCTGGCTGAGGTGAATTTCCTGTATGCAATGGCCTCAGGGGCGGTCCAGCGAATCGGGATTTTACCTCCCTGAAAGAAGAGAAACGTTAAAAAAAATCATATTTAATGGCTGGAGCGAGTGAAAACACACAGCGCTGCAAGAGTAACACTTATGATTGGGCACTTGGGAGAAAAACATACCAGCAACTGTCTGGCATTATTAACTGGAAAAAGAACAAAAAGTGTTCCCTGTTGACGTTCTTTTAGGTTTTAAATGTTGACGTTAGACTTACTCTTGTTGTGTAGGTGCCCTCAGCGTCATCCTCGAGAACACGCGACAGGCCAAAATCAGACACTTTACACTCCAGGTTGCTGTTAACCAAGACATTTCTTGCTGCGAGGTCTCGGTGGACATAATTCATGTCAGAGAGGTATTTCATCCCAGCAGCTATTCCACGCAGCATCCCCGCTTGTTGATATGATGGGATCTCTCCATCACGGCCCTAAAGGGGGAAAAAGTATATTTTTTAATATTTTATGAGTTTAACTCTAAAACCCAAATCCTTTAATTATGCCAACTCTGTTTGTGCTTACCTTCAGGTATGTGTCAAGAGCTCCATTCTCCATGTATTCCGTCACTATCATGATATGCTTGACTGAAAGTTAAAACAAAAAGCTCTTTGAGTAAAAGAAAAGTATACAAGCTTTTGATTCAAATGAGTTGTGAACGACTCTTGAGTTAAGTAGTAGGTCATTGACTCACATTTGGTGACAACTCCCTCCAGGTGGATGATATTTGGGTGCGAGAACTGACCCATGATGCTGGCCTCGCTCAGGAAGTCCTGCCTCTGTTTCTCTGAGTACCCTGGCTTCAGGGTCTTTATCGCCACAGCAAACTCCCCTCGGCTAGGAGTCTTCATCACGCCACGAAACACTTCCCCAAACTCTCCTGATTGACAGACAGACGGACAGCAGGAGGAAAGTCAGAGACTGCTTTCTCAGATTCAATATAAAGAAAAAACAGGTGATTAAAAAAAACAAAAAACACACTCACCAACTCCTATGACTTTTTGTTTGCTGATGGCATTGTGGTCAATTTCTGTGACAAACTTGTGGATGGCAATGTTAGGGTCTTCATACATGTGTGGATCAACGTAAGTCTTCAGAGGCTTGAGTTGATCTAGGGAGGACAAATCTAAACATTAGGCTTAATAATATTTCTATTCAATGAATACTACTGCATGCATGTACAGAAGTATTTCTAACCTGTTGAGAAGTAGGGGTCTTCAGGGCCTCCTCTGCCACGCATGCTTAATCTCCTGAGAGAAAAACATGGAAAATGATAATTGGAATCTACAGAATGAAGATTTGCTTTTACAAAATATGTAGGTCAGGCTCTGCTGACAAAGACAATGTCTGTTTTGAATAGCAGCACCATCCATTACAGATAAACCCTGCTTGAGCTTGTGGCTCATAATAACACAGCTCTGAGGATGACATTTTTTTCTGGAAGACACAGGTGTTTATTGTTTATATGTGTGTAGTTATGTACCGTTTACGCAGTAGAAGTACAGCAACCACGACAAGCAGAATAACAGCAACTCCTACTACAGCTGCCATGACCATGGTGGAGTTGTTTTGGACCCGAGACTCAGCTGTGAAAATCAAAGAGCAGAAAACATTTCAAGTATGTGAACTGAAATTTTAAACAGAGAATGTATTTCCCAAGACTTTATAATTGCTGGTACCTAATGGTGAAGTGTTGAACTCGTGCTCCGTGCTGTAGCTGCCCGGGTTGCCTTCAGGACTTATGGCCTGGACTCTGAACATGTAAGTGGTGTCTGGGGTGAGGTCATTAATCAGGACAGAACTTTTCTCCAAAATCAGGACTGTGTAGGTGGTCACATCACGTTCACCATCATCATCCTGAGGAAAAGATGGATTAGAATATTTCTTTATTTACTTGACAATAAAGTGTGTTTACATTTCCCTTAAAGGCTTCCATGTTTGAATTTCCCTCGGGATCAATAAAGTATCTATCTATCTATCTATTTTGAATGAGACGCAAAGGAGACGCAAATGAGAACAAAGTGTTCTGTCTTACTTTTCTGCGGTACATGAGTTCAAAGCGGTGATTGATGTGGGCTGGAGGCCTGCGAGACAGAGTCCAGGACAGAGACAGACTGGTGGGGCTGCGATCATCCAGATGGATCAACGTCACCTTGGGGGGATCTAACAGTGGTTGAGAGGAAGAAAGCATAACAATGGTTAGTGAGTAATCATAGTCGTTGGACAAGGCATTTGGAAATAAAAGCCTTTGGGAATCTTTGGTTAGACTGAATTCCTCTTTGTGAAGTAAGCCCTATTTTTGCACAATCATTTCTCAAACATTTCTTAGACACCCAAATTATCAATTTAACAAAGTGTTATAACTAAAAATTGCTCATAAAGTTAATTTTAAACAGATGAGTTTCAGGAAATAAGAAATGACTCTGTCATGTGTCCCAAAGACGCCAGAAAGGAAAATGATTAATAACAATGTAAATGTTTTGGTTTTATATCGGTGGTATGGATGGGGTTTAGGGTAGTTTTTACACTTCGAGGTCCTCTGAGATTTCTGTTTTGACAGTTTATTCAGGAGTGTTGTGGTGAGTTATACCTATTTGGAGTCTAACTGGTTTTGATTGGAGTAAGTAATGACACTCTTTGTATCTTAAGAGTACATTCTTATACTCCATTTCTCATGATCAAGAGTAAATGTTTGTTGTTTGTCCTTTTCTTCAGATCAAGACTTATTATCTTGTTATCTGGGTTTCCCCGTGAATACAGGCTAATTTAATTTGTTTCCTCTGTTTCAAGACATCAACTCGTTATCATGGAAAAAACAGTAAGTCCTGAGATAATTAGTTAAATAAGTTAAATATCGAGAAAACAACCAGAAATTAGTTGATATCATGGGAAATTGAGTAAAATAAAAATGTATGGATGTATGTCTGCTTAGGGCTTCTGTACTACAGAACACATCAAAAGATATTTCATTATATGCCAATATTATAGGGTTTTATAACAATTTGGGGATTTCTTCACTTTTTCTATGCAAGTTCAGTATCTGACAAAGGGAGTCATTACCACTTTATGACTTTGTGTTTTTACATATGCAGCAGTGGGGTCTGTGTGCCCTTAAAAGTTAGGAAGAAGAGCCAAAGGAAAGCTCAAAGCAATAAGAAAAAGAGGTGTGCTGGAGCTCACCTGTGTAGTCTAGAGCGGTGGTGATGCTTGCAGCGGGCCTCTTAGTACCAAACTGTGACACACCGCTGTGAGCCTCCACAGTGAACGTGTAGTTCAGATGAGAATCAAGTTCACTGACAATGACCGTGGTGTCCCGCAGGTCAGTAGTACCTGGCTCAAAACGGATCTTCTCGCCACAGGCAACACATGAGGTGCCTTCACAGTGCTCACACACCACGCTGTAGCTGAGGTCACTGCGGCCCCCAGTCACCAGCGGCAGGCTCCAGGATAGCTGCAGCCTGCCCTCTGCTGAAAGGGTGGTGGAGCTCAAGTCACGAGGGGCACTGGGTGGGGCTAATAGAATAGAATAGAATAGAATTACTTCATTGATCCCAAACTGGGAAATTGTGGCGTTACAGAATCATGTTATCAGAGCAAATAAAACAATATAAGAATAGATACATAGTAAATAAGCACTTAAAATATAAAAAAAATAAGAATAAGAAGAGATTTATACATTTAACTTAACATTCTTACTGGTTAAAAAAAATGAAAAATTAAATACAGCATTTATTCAGGCGGAATAGAGGAAGTAGATGACAGAAGAGTTAGCCTGAGGTTCTGATCTGCCTCTAATTAGCTTAAAGTTTAATTTAATAGTGAGAATTTTTACCAGAGCAGGCTGATGTAGGCGAATCAGAAGGGGAGCGGAAGAAACCATCCTCACATTGACACTCAGTTGCGCCGGCTGTGGAGGGCTTGGTGTTATCAGGACAAACCTGACATAACTGGCTTGATACAGAAGGCTTGAAGTAGCCTGGTTTGCACACTGTGTGAGAAAAAGAAGGTGTGTGTTAGTTTAGGCATGACATACACTTGTAGCTATGAACAGACAAAAAAAGGAAGGAATGAGTGCTCAAAATGCAAACAATGAAGCTGTCTCGTAATACCAGTCCTTTCCAACCTGACAGGAAGCGTTTGTTGTGAGTAACCTATAATCTTTGAGTCTTTGTATGCAGAGAAATGAGAAGGGATTTGCCCGACGATCTGCCTGCACTCGCCTTTTTCGCCCGGAGGCCTAATCCCAGGTCACACTGCTGGTGTCGACCGGATGAAAGCCGAACATTAAATATATCAGGTGATCTGATCTACTGTTTCCTTTTGTGAACTCTTAGCTCACATTATCTCTCAGATCAGATTTCTAATTTTAACAAGGGAAGTGGCACCTTGGACACTGAGCGAAAGAGAGTCGTGATAGACATTTTGGCAAACAGATAAACAGCCTTCCAGGTCATGGGAGGTTAATGAACATGCAGAGTGGACAGAAACCAGAGCACAAGAGCTGCATTTCAGTCTGAAGCTGATATTTCCTCCCATTCTTCCTTCCTTTAACCTCCGAAACAATTCGCAAATTAAGGGATCCAAGGTTGAGAAGTTAGAGGAAAGAGAGTCAGGAAAGAGGAAAAGCTGCCAGAGAAAACTTTGACTTTTAGTATGTTTATGGAAACAGATGCACATACTCTCTTGGTTGATAAAGAGCCTCAGCACAGAAACAAAGGGAATATTTCTTTTTAAAGTTCTTGTCTCTCTTCTCTCTTTCTGCTGCCTCCCTCGGGAGAAGCCTTTCATGTGGTCCCTCTTCTGGTGGCCGTGAGAAGAGGTCGAGTGAACCCCAGGTTTAAGACGTGGTCGCGTTACTTCACCACCGAGGCAGAAGGACCTTTGCACTCTGAGTATCGCCTCAGTGGAGGAGAAGGAGCAGGCTGAGTTTGAGGAGGGATGAAGATGAATAGATTGGTGAATGGGGGAAGGGGGCAAAGGTCTGGAGCACCAACAGAAGTTCTCCCCAGGGAGTCACTTGGCGGCAATGGGGGTGTAGCTGAGGTCTTTCGCATAAGAAAAGGGGGCCAGCCCATTTCATCTTGAGCCGAGGCAGCAGGACCTCTGTCACGTACCAAAAAAAAAACTCTGGCCCTATTCATCTATTGTCTCCGAGATTGGCCAGAGTGGTGCCATAAATATGTTGCACTACTCATTATGCAGCTCACAAATGGCGGCATGTGTGGGATGTATGCAAACAATGTATATACAAACTTTTGAATTGTGGATTTTCAAAAAGAAAAATTTAAAATTAAACAGAATTTTACACTCTAAATGGGTTAACAACATTGCTTTATCTGATCCAAACTTTCACTCAGTTTACTTCAAATTTTACTTGTTGATGGAAATTGTTCCTCTAACCGTCCAAGACTCCTCCGTGACTACAACACATGTGAAAAGGACTTCTGTTCCACACCGGTGCATCTGTTAATTGAATCTGTTTTTTGCTTTGAGTCGGCCCATTGTTCTAATGAGTGGGAACATGGATTAGGGAGCTCGTTGCGTGTGTTAACAACCGGATGAAAGAGTAAAGGGAGGCGAAGCGGGGGCATGTCATTGGCTAACAGCTGTCCTGTTGCTCTACTAATCCTCTTGACTAAATTACACTCCACACCTAACTAAGCAGCCATGAAGCTAACCACCCTCATGCACCAACTGTCGACTTGCTCCCCACCCTCTGACTCCTACCAAGGACAACCTGCTTATTTGTGTCACTCAGCATTCCTCCTCTTCTCACTTTACTTCCTTTTCCCACAACAGTTGGACTCTTCTGTGGAATCCATATGAGCCTCTAAGGATATCACTTTCTCTACTAAACATAAAATTGGAAATGAGGACATGCCTGGAACAAACCTCATTGCCATAATACTTGTGATTTAACTTGTGTCATTAAAAATGTATTTCCTGAATACAAACACTCAGGTCATCCTCCAGACTTTGGAGGGCAGTTTTTCCTCATCATCAATACTTCCTGCCTTCCACTGCCAGCTTCTGTTCCAGGTGCTAGACTCAGAGTCCAACTGCAGTAAGAAAACCTCAAAGACAGAAACATTCCTTTGCCTTAACCTCATCCCCGCCCCTCTCTCTTATCCTGTCCTCACTTTACAACGTCAGTACTAGATTCACTCTTTGAATCATCACACCTATCTTTCAGCATTATGCAGGACTGTAACTTACAATACTTTTATTCAACCATATAAATAACATTTGTGGTCTACAGCGTGTTTAAGTACAATGAATTTGAATTTCACAATTTCCCCAAGTCAAGTTTGCTTTTTCTGTGTCTAGTGAGAACTCCCCAACAAATTTCTATGCTAGAAAAAAAACCTTTTAAAGCTTTTTTGGAAGAAAAGAAAACACTTAAACAATTGGACAATCTATCAACTAATCTATTAATCACTTCCTTATTTCATCTTGAGAAACCTGTTCATTTCAGAACTGAGTCATGGCTAGAGATACTGTGCCAGTCAAGGTGACTCGGACCAGCAGGAGTCATAAACTGCTGTCTGACTCAGTCTAACCTCTGGCAGGCGTGTCAGCTCCATCCCTCTAATCTGTGGTTCCAGTCACCTTGGCAACTCACACACAACAAATACTTGCGAAGAGAAGACACACCACTCAGGTAGTGGTGCTGACACATTCACACGGACCCTTCCTTTAGTCAACCACTGTTGGAGGTGACGTGAGGGTGAAAGAATTCCTTTCAGAAATCCCCGCACCATACTGTGCCCTTCCTCCCTCCTTCCTCCTCTCTGCATCCTCCTCTCCTCCCACGTTTCCTCCAGACAGTTCAACAAACCACACCCGTGAAGAAACTTCCGCACAAACAGTAGGAGCAAATACAGTAAGAACACCACAGCTATGTGTTGTACTTTACGTACTTGTTATTTCTCGTGTGTATGAGCTTGAAGTTCTTTCTTGAGGGCAGTTTTTGAATACTTAATCTTAGTCTGGGTGTCACTTACATTCAACTTTGAGTTTCTAAATCTTCAGTTCTTGGCTTTATAAATGGTTTTCACCAGCTTGTTCTCAAAAAATAACACGCCTTTACTTATCTTAACCATTAAGAAATTCTAAATCAACAACAAATTATACAAGATATATCTACTGACAAATAAGTTTCAGTTTGTGACTTTGAGAAGGCACTGCTAACCTGAAACCAGGAGGCATCGAATCTGAACGCAGAATGTTTAGCTAATGACTTAACTTTTCTTTTTCTTTTTTAGCTTCTTCTGAGTTTTCAATACCTCCTTAGTTTCCACTGAGAAATAAATAGTGTGTAGATCCAAAGCAAACTCAAAGTCCATGTTGTATGAGTAAGTCAGTGGGAGATCGTTTGTACAGTACTTTATCGCCACCAGCCACAGTCATAACCATAAAACAACGGTGTGTCAGCCGTATCTGTGAGTCCTGAGAGAAAAGCAGTGGAAAGAATGTGCCATTGCCCAACAGGTGAAGAGAGGAGCTGTTGAAATTTACTTTGGGATTATTATCTAAAGTGCATAGAGCAATTTGTGCTTGTGGTCGCTTCACAATCTAAACAAGACAAACATGTTGAGACATCTTCCCTTTCCCCCCCTTGCCCTACTGTACCTGACCTATTTGAAGACATGTGTAGTGTATAAATGATAGATATTCAGAAAGCCAGACACAATTACCATTCCTCTGTGCTCATTCCTCACACCTTGCCAAAAGTAGTGTTTGGAGAGCTTTAATTACTCACATTGCAGCATAAACACGTCTCAGTTGAGTGCATGGCGTATTTCTAGCAGTGCTTACCTTGGCAGGAGTCCCCTGTGGTTTCGTAGCCTGCGAGACACTGGCACTGGCCCATGGGAACCACCCATTCGCCCTCAGCTGAGCAGTAGATGCTGGGGGTGGTCTGGCTTACAGCATTCTCCACACAGGCTCCCTCCACCTTTGTGAGGGCGTCAGCCACGGTCTCTGGGAAGGCCGCCAAGCTCTGCACCGTGGAAGGGCACGTTTTGTAGTACACTCTGACAGACAGCAGCGCCACACAGGCACCCATGTCCTGAAAAGCAAGGTAGAAGCCCCTTCTAGACAGAGGCCCCACTGATCTTATTTCCCTGTTGACCTTGAGCACCCGGCCCCGTGTGACCTCATCAGGAGCGATGGTGGCTACTTTTTTGAACTGGCCTTTACGGAAGTTTGTGCCAACATCGGCATCAGCCTCCGAGATGTAAAGGTTGAAGGTTTCTTTGCAGGCAACAGAAGCCCCTTCAAAAGTGTTGCAGTCTCGTACAACAAAACCAAGCTCCACAGACACACGAGAGGTCCCCGGGCGCCGCTGGATGAACGTTGTGCGTAGCCAGTTATCCTGTTCAGTAGAGTCTATGCTGCAAACACTGTAGGTGTAAAGAAGTGAGCCATTCACCACTGTCTGGACAATCTCCCACTGCGAAACAGAGGATGATAAAAAGAGAGAAGAGGGATTAGTTTGTTACCAAACTACTATAATGAAAGGTTGTGGTTTTCAGGGAATAAGTACAGGCATCAGATGCATTGTACTTGCCGAAAACCAGTTTTACTAATGAGACACCTCTTCTTTCATGCTGAGTGAGAAGCTTGTAAAGTGAAGAAGGGAGCTGCTTTTTTTTCTTCCACAAATTAAGATTATTGGCCTGGACATGTGTTGTGCTCAGTCGCGACGTGTGTGGTTCAGCCCTAACTCACAGAGGGTGCATGTGTGTGAGGCGCACATAAATCCAGCAAATACTACTGTAGAAAACCAAGAGATTTATGGCAGCTAAATGAGCTTTATAAGCACATTGCAAAGGCATGGCAGCAAAATTGGCAGCAATTAAGAGTTTTTAAGAGAGGGTAGCAATGACCAGTAAGAAGATTAAAAGCTTTGGATTTTACATTAAATGTAACACCTCGTATGTTAAAGTACTGCTGTGTTCAGAGAATAAATCAATGCTTACATTTACAACACTTCAACTGGTGTTAGAACGAGAGGCAGTGAAATATTTCCAATATTTTAAGCTGTAGATGTTATATTTTATGGGGCTTTCAAGATCATTTCAGTCTGTTCTTTTTATATATCCTCAATTTTTAGGCCTAATCAAACGCTGAATTATAGCATTTACTTTATTTACTACCCTACTTCTATCGCCATTTAAGTCATGTCTTACAGCACTTAAGAATCAAGCAGTTATCCTTGCATTAAAAATGAATATATTACAGTTACAATACTCTGAGAAAGTTTTATAAGAACAAAACAAACTGTAATGGACATGAGGAAGTCCTATCCATTGAAACAAGAATCTTTAGATCTTTGTGAACACTCAGACAAGAAACATAGCCCACACAGTGGAAGTGGTCATGTCCTGTTGCTTTATTTAGACGGAAAGCCACTGAACTATAGATAGAGGGATGGTTCTCCACACATGGACCAGTCTTTATGCCTCTTTTACGTTACGTCTGCCCGCAAATGTACAGATCATCTTGCTGCTGTTCTCTCTAAATTCAGAGCTGGATCACGAGGACGAATAAATCTCAAAATTTACCGTCGTTGTTTAGTGTTAGCATGACTACATATCTCCTGTGATTTTGTAGAAATGCACAGTAAATTCATCTAAGGGTTGAACCTTGACATGTTAACGGCATTCATAAGTTCTTTATGAAAGGGTAGAGTTAACACAAGACTCTGCCAAACCTCATGGAGCTGCCACTCATTCCATCTCTCCCAGAGAGCGTTTTTAGTATAAATGAGCAGGAAGAGGCCTCAGCTATTGTTATTACTAAATAGTATTCAAATTCTTAAACAACTTATCTTCACCTTCTTGGCCCATTTGGTTTTCTTACACAGAGAATGACTATTTCAAGTCTAGAACCTGAAGTCTTAAAAATGCCAACAGAGGTAAAAATACTCACTCCGTTCTCATATGGCAAAGTCAACCAGCCCAACTCTGAGCCTGAGACGCTCATATCCAGTAAAACTTCTGCAGAGACAAAAGGAAAACATATGACGTGGTTACAAAAAGCACACAAACAACAAATTACATCACAGTGTGAGAAGAAAAATGTAGTCAATATTTAGCTATAAGAGAGGTCTTTCATGCCTAACATAAAACAGTTCCAAATAGTATAAGATATTCTCCTTTCTGTTTAATAGACAGTTAAAAAATTGGAAATGACTATGATATGACTGTACAATTCAATTTTCTGCCTTGATCCCCATGGGGCCGACAGCTTTATGGGGGGCACATGCCAGGCTTTGACTGTTTAATCAAGCATGTCGTTCTGATTCAAGACTTCATTGACCGTGTCCTCCACGTCCAGGATACATGACTTAAAAAGTCGGAGAAAGGCGTGGGCACTTTGAATTGCCATGACGAGAGAAATACATGAAGCGGCACCAAAAGTGAAATTAAAAAATAAAAGGTCGGACATGTCCAGGCAGCCTACAGGTGGCCCTTAACCCTAAACTGACGAAGGGGCTACTTAATTCAACTAGGCTATGTTTTTTAAAAAAGTTTTTCGTTTCAGAATATGTTAAATGTATAAGTAATGACATTTATAATACAATTTAAACCATTCTTAATTATTTACGCTTTTGGTTTCAAAGACATTCACCGTAGAAAACAAACAACAACACAAAAACAGCAAAGTGTAGGCTACAGAATTATAGGGTATTTTTCCTTGACAATGAAAAAACTAAAAACAGAAAGTTAAACCTAAAACAGCTAAAAAATTCCAACCTCCTGACTCATGAGGTGCGGTAAGCTATAGGTCGGAAATCTTTTAAAACAGTAGACTACTTACGTTCTTTCGACTGCAGGCTGGTTGAAAAGTGGTTAATAAATAGAAACAAAAAGAAGTAGACCCGACAGAGCTCCATATTTCCACACAACTTAATTTCAAAGTCGTGTTTAAATATCCCAAAGTCTCTGCTCTCCTCCGTGTGCAGTGCTCCCACGGACACTACTTTTCCAAATACTTCGCTCTACCGGCTGAGTGAGCATGAGCCCGCGGGCAACCCATTGACAAACAGGTGGCGTCATAAGCCCCGCCCCGGTCGCCTTTGGAATGTAGTAGCTGTCCAAATTTGGTAATTAGGGGGTGGAGCCAATTCTGCGGGACGGCACCTGTTTAATTCACAAGAATTTAAACCCTCGTAAACTGTTCAGACAGTGCACATGTGGATTTAAAGATTGCATCACATCATGTTATTTTTTTTTTGTATCAATTAACCCACATGTCAATGACATCTGTACATTTCTCCAGTTGTTTTAAAACTCTGTAAGACCTAGCTCACTTATGTTAACAAAAATGCTTAATACAAAGATTTAATAAATACCCTTTCTCAAACATTTTAAAAACAAAGAGTTTATAGAAGAAGGACATACAAAGTGCATAGATATATGTCATAGAAATTAAACAATATCCCAATGAAATCTATCATAGTATTGACAAAATGCAAAAAAAGAATAGTGTTTATTATACAGAATAACTTCCTCAGAGTACATTTTTAATAGCTGGGAAATTAGTTTTCCAATAATAGTTTTGTTTCAGCTTCATGTCCTGCAGCATGATTTGATTGAACATATTATGTCACCTCTGTTGTACACTTGCATGGATTTTTAGTAGTGTTGAACATGTATTTTAAAGTTGGTGGTGTACGTTCGGGTATAGCTTCATCTATATGAGATTGTTTTGACCAAAAAAACAGAATACAAGAAATTCTTCTCTGAAATGTAGTATGATATTAGGTTGGAAAAAAAGGTGAACAGAAATGGCACCTCAAGTTTAGCACAAATAATTGTTGTATATATATTTCATGAAGAAAAAAAAGTACCTTATGATGGGGAATATAAAGGTAGGCTGATTTTCCCAACTAATATTCAGTAATATAGTTTTAAACTTGTTGGAATTATGATTTTCTCCAAATGAACAAAATAAATGGATATTTTATTACTTTTATGACCTGGGAGCAGCTTGTGTCAAATCATTTTAAAGACTGATCATTTTATTGTTTTTATTCATACTGTTTATTTATTAATCAGTCTATAAAAGAATGTAGTCTTTCAGCTCTTAATTCATTTGTTGTTGTATGTGCTCTGTTTAATTTGTGCGTTTTATTTTAAAGCCGCTCCAAAGCATTTGACCCTAGAAGAATTAATAATGCTGTTTGAGTTGAAATTAATGTTCTGATGAGTCTGGCCCTGAAAAATGGCTTCCATTATTTAACAGGATTGTCATGCCAAATTTAAAGATTATGAAGCAAGCACACAGAAAAAAATAGATCTGTCTTAATTCAGGCAATTTTCATTCTCTTTGTACATGTATTTACTGTAGTTTTGGTTTCGCAAAAGGCAAATAACTTCAATTAAAGATGGAAGTAAATCTTATTTTCTGATTTAAACAATATATATTCTGCTCGGTCACACTTGCATATGGAGTGTAAATACACATTTGGAAACCACTGAATTTTTTATCTGCACTGTATTTTTTGGTTGGTAGCAAATGTTAATAATAACAATAAAACAGTACGTTTAAGATTTGGCTGCTTTTCAAAATGAAAGAGTGATTAAGTTGGACAATCTTTTGGACTGTCCTCTAAGTAATTGCCCGAATCCTCCACATCTCGTCCAGGACTTGTCTTTCCCACGACTGGTAAAGGAGGGGTCAAGTAGAGGGGGAGCGGTGTGGTATGAATATATGACTACTAATGAGACGCTCCTCAAAAAGAACCTTAACAATTTGGGTATGAATATGTGACCACAAAGAGGATCTGACAATAGCATCACCTAGCAACTCTTATCAGAAGGAATTTCAGAGTCAAGTCTTCTTCTGTGAAGCGATGTGTACTTGGAAAGAAGAGCCCCCTCCATCTGAGAGCCAAACACAGCCAGCCGCCTTGACAAAGACCCCCCAAAAAATCCACTGAAGAGGCGGACATTGTCTTGTCCAACGTTACCATACACGGACATTAATCATACAACAGACAGAGTTAAAGATGTTAGTGAAATAATAGATTAACAAGTTAAGTGTGGGCTGAATTATGGCTTTCTGACCTGCAAGTGACAACCACTTCAATTACTTACAAACACAAATTGTAGTTAAACATGATAAATGTAATACCAACAGGATAGTTTCACTCAAGGGAACCCAGGAAAAATCCAATTAAATGATGCACTAAAATGTTCTTTTGTGATAAAGTTTCAGTTGTGTTGTTTTATAACTAATGATTTTCAAGAGTAAGTATTTCTCTTTCAATGTTTAGAAAGGTTCAATTCTAAAGACAACTCTGTTTGAAATCTCTTTTCATTTGCCAGTTTAAGCTTCCTCTGAATATTTGCTTTGCATACATCAAAGTTTTGTTCTTTAAATATATTTAATTTCGGTTTCAAGTAGTACACTCTTCTTTCACTTTCAATAACATAAAAACAAATTGTACTTGACCACCAGTTGTTAACCTCATATATCATGGAATCATTTTTTAAGTACACTGATGGGCTGTTTAACCCCATAGAGATGGGGGTGCCGATGTCCTGGCAGTCGGTGCGCTCGTCCCATGTGCAGAGGCGGAAGTTCTCAAGGGTGGAAAACTCGGGTTTGTATCCTGCCTGTGGCTCCTTTCCTGTGTGTCTTTACCTACTCTCTCTCTCCCCGGTTTCTGGCTCTATCAACTGTCCTGTCTCTAAGATAAAGGAATTACCATTGAGCTATTTTTTGTAAAATGAATATACATGTTTTGTATCAATTCTTTACCTAAAGGACAAAACTCTAAATAAACTAAATTGCACAAATGTTAGCTGTGGTCATTTCCCTAAACATTTTAAAATGTTGTAATTCAAATAGTAGCATAAT
Organism: Labrus bergylta; assembly: GCF_963930695.1. Classification (NCBI taxonomy): domain Eukaryota; kingdom Metazoa; phylum Chordata; class Actinopteri; order Labriformes; family Labridae; genus Labrus; species Labrus bergylta. The sequence continues at coordinate 11,323,106 of NC_089199.1, read as the reverse complement.
CTATTTGTCTTGAGCCTCCACAAATATTTGTAGCACAGTGTTGTTGAAATGTCAGTTCTTTTCAGGGACCACATTTCAGTTTTCTGTCTCTTGTTTTCAATCTCACAAAGACTTGACCCCCTGCTTTAAGAACCAGATCTCCGTCATTTTCAAATTACCCAGCACACTTTGTTTTGAGTGTGAATCGCCACTCGAAAGGAAACTTCCATCTCAAGCACTCAAGCAGCCCGTTCTCTCCTCTCCTCTTTGCTTTTGATACACACTGAGGTACGCCTAGGTGTTATTTTCTAGTGTGTTAATGGTGAGACTCCGAGAAGTGGTTTCTGTTGTCAACCGGTTCTTAGAGGTGTCAAAGGTCAACACCCTCTCTAACACACAAGTATGCAAATGCTTTCAATATTACAATACAGGCTTCTTTTTATCTAGCTGCAGAGCATACGTGTTGCTGGAGAGAGAGTCCTCTGGATGCTCAAACTCCCCCCCTTACATACCCCTCCTCCCTTTCTCTGGTCCCGGGCTTCTAAGGGCGATGACAGCACAAAAGTACTTCACACTGGGGGCTGGGTCTGCATTTTGTGGGTCAGTGAACAACGGCTGAGGCAGTAACGCCATGTCATTCAGAGCCTGCTCCCCCTGCACCCCTGCTGTCCTCACACTTCTCGTGGTATCAGCAAACAGAGAGGGGGGACACTATTGAGAGCACCGGGGCGTTTTTTGTGTATCGCCGACAGAAAATGCACCTACTGTTTTCCACCATTCCACCATCTCAGCAAGTGCCCCTAAAACTCTTGTTAAGAGATGATGGATTCACACATTGTTTCTATGTTTTAAGGATTACAGACTGACAATCAGTGCTGGAAGAAATACTCAGGTTATTTACTTAAGTAAAACAGCAGTAGCTAACAATAGACAAGAACTAACACAGAGCTGACAAGCTACAAACATTAAAAATCAAGTAATAAAACTCAAGTAAAGGTAGAAGTTATAAAGTGAGATGTTTTATATTTCTGAATATTTGATGTAGATGTGTCCATCTGGGAAGTTTAATATAACCTTGAAAAAAAAGCAATATGTGATAAACTGTATGTACATAGCTAAACATATCTACGATCTAAGCTACAGAATAGACTAAAATTTACTTGAAATGAGTAGAAAAAACTAAACGACGCTAAGCTAAACTGGTTATTTGAAACGTATCATAGTCTACAGGCAGTGGTTGTTGTTTTTTTTTTTAGATTAATTTTGTAGACTATTGTGGATAGAGTCGGATATCAGGACAAGAGAGAGTGGGAAAAGACATGCGGGAAAGGAACCACAGGTCGGATTTGAACCTGCTTGGAAGGACCCCATACAAACCACTAGGCTACCAGTGCCATGTAGCTGTTGCTTTTTAATGAATGGTGCTACAAAAGTTAAATACTTTTCTTGAATGTAGTTTAGAATTAAGTGTCATAAAATATAAATACTTTTTATAAATATTTTACCCCAACACTTTATTGTAGTTCATTCAAATTTACAAATAAGGCAAGCATTCATCACTACATTCATAAGAGAAGCAAAATAAGCAGACACCAAAAAAAATCATTGCTATAAATACTCAAGGTGAGTACAAGGTCCTCAAAAATGTAGTGAAGTACAAACACTTGAATGCACAAAGTTAAGAGTATTTTTTGATTTTCCTTCTTGATGTTTGTCTTTTTTTACTTTAATTTTTGCTTTAAAAAAAAAGTTAAGAATTAGCAACTTCATAAACATTTGTTGTAAAACACACAGTTTAGATACTTGCAGTGAAACAATAATGACACATTGCTACCTGGTAATACAGTAAGTCTTTAATCCTGTCAATGTTTAAACAGTTGTGAAAAGCAGTCTAGGTGAGTTTATCCTGATAATCAGACTGGATTTAAATCAAACAAAATCTGAGATGTGAGTCCTGAATCAGAGGTTCAGAGCGAGACTCTGGGAGACACATCCAATCTTTTAGATAATCCCATGTGCTTAAAGGGGCCTTTATGAGCCTGTGAGGTAGAAATGTTCCACCCTCAAAGGAGTGTGTCAAGGATGTGTAGAAGAGTATGTAATCCTTTAAACTTATCTGATAACACTAAATTCAAGCCCAGACAAAGGCTGTTCTTCAAAATATAAACATTCAGATGTGACGACAAATACAAGATATGTCAGCTCAACAATCATGACATTGTTTGATTCAACGTGTAATGTAGTGACAGAATGTGATACCATGCACTGATAAGCTCTGTACAAATATACCGCACCAAAAGTAGGATCGGGAAATCACAAATCTCAGCATACCAAGTCCCTCAAAAAAACTAAATAAAAACCACAAGACCACACGTTGTAAAATATCTAGCAACAACAATGTTCTCTTATAGTAACACTTAATTAAAAACCAATCCCAAACCACTGTCCTTCTATGTTCCTGCTGTTGTGGAAGCTTCTCGAATCTGTGGATCTATTGTTTGGACTGAAAAGCTTTTTGTTTTTTCTCCCCCTGTTCCCCTCAGTCATCTCGTTTTTAAAAGCTCCACATGCCTACTCTGAAAACACTACCTCTCCTAGCTGGAATTTGGGGTTGGTGTGTGTGTGTGTGTGTGTGTGTGTGTGTGTGTGTGTGTGTCTGATATCTGTATGAGGGCCGTGTTGTGTGCAGTGTGGCATTGAGAAACAAAAGAAAAGAACACGCTCAGACAAGTTTTCTTCAGAGAAGGAGAAGAAATGTGGGATTTTGGTTTCAAGCGTGCAGCATTACTCACACAGTCTGGGTTTATCAGTGGCTTTGCTTTGATCTGTCACTGTTGCCTGCTTTGGCATTGACCTCATGCAACAAGGAGTGTGGTAAAAAAAAAATGCAGGTGGACAGATGTGTAAGGAGGAAGCCAAAGAAAGATGCCTGCCTGGAATGTTTAAACCACAAATACAAAACTACATCAGAATCAGCCTTATTGGCCTGATAAATACAAACAAGGAGTTTGATTTCAGTTTTACTTTGCTCTCCATGTGCATACACATACATAAACAAACATGCGACTGAAGAAACAAGTTCAACAAATTTAGCCAACACTTCAAATATAAGATAATACGATGTTCAAACACATTAAAATATATTAATGAAACTGCTTCAATAACAAAAGTAATGATACTTACATGAGGCACAAATGATGCTTAAATATATTGGATAATATCTGTCACGAAACAAGTTACTTTTTTCGCATGAGGTTGATGGATTTGATGATATTTAAATGTTAAAGAGAACAGAGATTAATACAACTGTTTATTGTTATATGCATGAAAATGTCACTGAGTTAACAAACCATGACAGGCCTACAACACAAAATTAGTTATTTGAGTAATAGCATTCGTTCTGTGCTTAGTATAACGTTCTCATTAGCAGGTTGCGTATTCAAATTTATCCCACACTGAGGTCACTTTAATCCTCTTCGTCTGGCAAGTAGGAGTGGGGTCTGAAAGTGAAATCCCTTTCAGTAAAGAGCTGTGTTAAAGTAATGGCTGGAGGCAGAGGGGGCCTAATAAAGATGACAGCACACATTCATATGCATTTGATTGTGTGCTCAGCTTGACGAAGTCTGCCTCGCAGGCTTAACAAAGGGGAGGAAGGAAGCCAGGGGCTGTGGAGAATGTCTGTGGAGGGGAGGGGGGGGCGGGGCATGGGGGCAACAAAACACACACGCTCACACTTTAACACACACACACACAGTTGCCTTCCAGCTTGCGTATGTGGTCTCTCAAGTCTGCAGTTATAGCAGTGACAGCTGGGCTAGCACACTCTGCATGGGCTCTTTCTCTCTTTAGCAGCCAACCCCTCCCATTCCCTCCACAGACACACACACACACACACACACACACACACACATAGTCTGTAACACACATGCTTTAACACACGCACACACACAGGATGCTCCATCCTGTTTACTGTTTACATTTCACAGTGGCCGGCCAACTTGGGAGGGCTCCACAATGTGATCACAGGCATTACAGCTGTTTGTAAGGTAGTGAAGTGGACGGTGTGTGTGTGTGTGTGTGTGTGTGTGTGTGTGTGTGTGTGTGTGTGTGTGTGTGTGTGTGTGTGTGTGTGTGTGTGTGTGTGCGCGTGTGTGTGTGTGTAAAGGCCATGTTTAAATGTTTGAATATGGGATTGAAATTAAACACAATTTAACAAATTCATCCACTGGTCCATTCAGCAGCGCTGATGGATGCCTTGTATCTCATGGTGTTTTTTGACAAATGCTGCGGTTCAGTTGTCACATTTTTTTATATTTCCATCTATTCCTGCCCACTGTAGTAGTCGTAGTAGTCGTAGTAGTAGTCGTAGTAGTAGGATACATCATATTGGTTGAAAAGTTAAAATAAGTTAAAACTACAAATTCTCTCAGCCATGTGAACATCCAAAGAATACAAACCCTCAAACTTAGATAGAAAACAAAAACACATTTTTGTAGTGTTTTTTGTTTAGTTGCTGCTAACAAATGCTCTCTGTGTCAAATGGAAGCATGGAGGTGCTGAGTCAAGGTCCGTGCTGAAAGGAGCACCACAACTGTTGAGGAGAGTAAAAAGGGAGGACCAGAGAAACCGACTAGCAGTGTGGTCAACAACAATCAGTTCATTATTTGACCAAAAGGGCACCTGCTTTGTTTGAGGTAGGCCTGGACTCAGAGCGATGGCATGAGACAGCTGAACAATGCTGAGTAAACAGGAGCTGATGTTTATCCTCTTAAAGTCAGCAGATTGTATTATTCTGACTCGTGGCTGTTAAAGGGCAACTGTTGTTCTTACCTGCCTATAAGTACCTGCATGTATGAGGCAAATAATTAATAAGGATCCTAAACACCAAATTGTGTCCTTTGTGTACTCTCTGTGTTCAGGTAGGAGGTAGGATGGAGGCCAGAAGTCCTACGAAGAGCGTTTGTGATTTTACTGATCACATCTGAAAAATAAAGTAATAATATTGACTGTTATTTTTCAATATCAGATGGAGTAAGACCTGATGGCTGATTGATGATGATGATGCAAATAGAGAGCAGTTATACCACATAGACACCAGCAGAGGTCCTTCTTGCATGTTACTGCAGTCTACAGCTGCCCTGGTGACAGGGAACAGCCAGGATACACACTAATGCATGACTTTGCACAAAATGGGGAACTTTTCCTCAACATCATTCACCTTATTACATAACATAAAATATGCTTAAGGTTATCTGTTTTGTAAGTGTTTTACTTATAGGACGTTACTAATGATGGTAGAGTTTGAAACATGTTCTAGTTTAAGATGTATAGCCTATGGCTTCTATAATTACAAAGAGTTTTATAAAGGATGTTGGGATTTTGCTGGGGCTAAAGAAGTATTATTCCCCAAAAGCAGAAAGGGAGCTTTTGATTGAACGAGGCTTGAGAGAGAATGAGAATTCATGGGCATATCTGCTAATTCAGTCTGAAATATCTCAAATATAAACTAAATATAACAAACTAAATCTAAGGCTTCTAAGCAGACTTTCTGTATCTGTTTTTTAAACAAACATGGGTGGCCCTTTGCTTAAAACTCAGATACAAGTCAAAATCTTTAATTCAAAACCATAACATAAAAAAAAAAATCACAAGTGTCAGCAAAATTTACTTAAAACATCAAACGTCACTCTTAAGCAAATAGCAATTGTTTCATGATATATGCCTTTTTTTGCTGCAGTAATGATGTACCTTTTCATGCTGCAATTTTATTTTTCAAAGGTAAAATCAACACGTTTTTAAGAGAAACAGCTGATTTTTCATCAAATTCAAGTTTTTTTTTCCTTCTGATCTCTTTCTACAGTGGAAAAAGTTGGACAATTTGACAATTTGTCCGATACTTACAAGGTACCATCAAATTTTCGTTTCAAAGTTACATTCAAAAATCCAAATTTGTAAGTAATTTGTATTTCATTATAAAGGAAGGCTATGAAAACATTAAATCTGAAAGTTACTGTTGACATAAGTAGCCATAAAGAAAAAATAAAGTACAAATGCCTCCGTTGGACGTAGGTGCAGTACCTGCGTGAATGTAGGCTATTCAGTTTCATTGCACCATTGAAGGTGAGTGAAAGTTAAATCTCATAATACCACAGGAACAGTAGGAGCTAACTCTCCTCCACCTACAGGCTGATCTCTCCGCAGCAGGAAGGCGTCACGTGACCAGGGCAGGAAGCTGTTTCCTGCAGGTTTCTTGCCACCACTGGGCAGGTTCGTAACCAAATGACTTTTTAAGAGTCTTTCCGCTGTCTTTGACATGTCTGTGATTGGGGTTGGCTCTATTAATTTAATGCTTTGTCTTTTGACAGTGTTTATTTTATTTCCTGGGATTGTTTTTTGGCGCATTGTGTGCTTTTAATGTTAGCGGAAGTGAAGTTAGACAGGCGGCTAGCAGGTGTAATCTATCGATAAAGTCAACCATTTGTCCGTCTGTCAGTGTGTCTTATTTAGTGTTTTACAACTAAAGTAAAGGACTACTTTGAAATGATTATAAATTAAGAGGGGGTAGTGACTCAATGTGCATACTGACAGCTTATTGAGTCCAGTAACTATGATATACATTTATGAATATAGATAATCAGAACATTTTTGTTCACTGCGCGTCAAAAGCGATTTGCTGGTTAATTTTGCCCTCTTTTATTCTTTGAGGTTTATTGATTTCAGTCGTTTAAATAGCCTGTTGGCCGAAATATTGTCCGCATGTCTGTTTTTGTTGAGTTTTGTTTCCTCTTGGGCGAGTATTGAGTCGACCTAAGAGGCAGGAAACACACATTCGTATGTGTATCAGATATGAGCGCAACACGTGGGCTACAGGATGCGTTCAGGGAGCCTTTCCTGACTGAGTGGTGTCGCGTTTCCCAAATGAATTGGAGCAGTGACTTACACACACTGTAGGGAAAAGGCTGTATAATCTAATGAGCTTTAAACTGGAACATGGTAACATATAGATTGTATATTAGAATGGACCAGGATTTTAAAGGGGCTCACAAAAGGGCAATTCCACCAAAACGATTAAATAAATATAGCCTTCGCCTGGAATTATTAGTTTTTAACACTTGTAAAGACATTAAAATATATTTATTCAAAACAAACTCATTGAAAAGGGCAGTGCAGAGTTGTATCATTGTTCATATATGACATGTCATAATGTGGAATACAGAAATCCAACAACGAGCTGATTATATGATGATTTAGATCTAGATGTCTTCAATGTGCTAATCATGGGGTTTTAAATGCTGAGACCAGACCTCAGGGGGTCTGTTATATACAGTGGGTACGGAAAGTATTCAGACCCCTTTACATTTTTCACTCTGTGTCATTGCAGCCATTTGCTAAAATCAAAAAAGTTCATTTTATTTCTCATTAATGTACACTCAGCACCCCATCTTGACAGAAAAAAAACTGAAATGTAGAAACCTTTGCAAATTTATTAAAAAAGAAAAACTGAAATATCACATGGTCATAAGTATTCAGACCCTTTGCTCAGTATTGAGTAGAAGCACCCTTTTGAGCTAGTACAGCCATGAGTCTTCTTGGGAATGATGCAACAAGTTTTTCACACCTGGATTTGGGGATCCTCTGCCATTCTTCCTTGCAGATCCTCTCCAGTTCTGTCAGGTTGGATGATGAACGTTGGTGGACAGCCATTTTCAGGTCTCTCCAGAGATGCTCAATTGGGTTTAGGTCAGGGCTCTGGCTGGGCCAGTCAAGAATGGTCACAGAGTTGTTCCGAAGCCACTCCTTTGTTATTTTAGCTGTGTGCTTAGGGTCATTGTCTTGTTGGAAGGTGAACCGTCGGCCCAGTCTGAGGTCCTGAGCACTCTGGAAGAGGTTTTCTTCCAGGATATCTCTGTACTTGGCCGCATTCATCTTTCCTTCAATTGCAACCAGTCGTCCTGTCCCTGCAGCTGAAAAACACCCCCATAGCCTGATGCTGCCACCACCATGTTTCACTGTTGGGATTGTATTGGGCAGGTGATGAGCAGTGCCTGGTTTTCTCCACACATACCGCTTAGAATTAAAGCCAAAAAGTTCAATCTTGGTCTCATCAGACCAGAGAATCTTCTTTCTCATAGTCTGGGAGTCCTTCATGTGTTTTTTGGCAAACTCTATGCAGGCTTTCATATGTCTTGCACTGAGGAGAGGCTTCCGTCGGGCCACTCTGCCATAAAGCCCCGACTGGTGGAGGGCTGCAGTGATAGTTGACTTTATGGAACTTTCTCCCATCTCCCTACTGCATCTCTGGAGCTCAGCCACAGTGATCTTTGGGTTCTTCTTTACCTCTCTCACCAAGGCTCTTCTCCCACGATTGCTCAGTTTGGCTGGACGGCCAGGTCTAGGAAGAGTTCTGTTCGTCCCAAACTTCTTCCATTTAAGGATTATGGAGGCCACTGTGCTCTTAGGAACCTTGAGTGCTGCAGAAATTCTTTCGTAACCTTGGCCAGATCTGTGCCTTGCCACAATTCTGTCTCTGAGCTCCTTGGGCAGTTCCTTCAACCTCATGATTCTCATTTGCTCTGACATGCACTGTGAGCTGTAAGGTCTTATATAGACAGGTGTGTGCCTTTCCTAATCAAGTCCAATCAGTGTAATTAAACACAGCTGGACTCCAATGAAGGAGCAGAACCATCTCAAGGAGGATCAGAAGAAATGGACAGCATGTGAGTTAAATATGAGTGTCACAGCAAAGGGTCTGAATACTTATGACCATGTGATATTTCAGTTTTTCTTTTTTAATAAATTTGCAAAAATTTCTACATTTCTGTTTTTTTTCTGTCAAGATGGGGTGCTGAGTGTACATTAATGAGAAATAAAATGAACTTTTTTGATTTCAGCAAATGGCTGCAATGAAACAAAGAGTGAAAAATGTAAAGGGGTCTGAATACTTTCCGTACCCACTGTATATAAGCTCTATGTTGATGTTATCATATACACTCTGGGCACTTTATTTACAATTAAATTAATAATTAACAACTCAAAATACGTACCTTAAATGAACATTTGAACTGATATCATTAAACTATCATTATTATTATTACTATTCACTAATAGGCACTAATAATTCATTTTCAGAAACAGGAGGCCTAAATGTAATTTAGTTATGCACTGTTCAGCTTTTATCAACTGCTTGATTTTCTCCATCTTACAATTTATTGATCTCTTATTAAATCTAGCTTACTACGATATGTTTTGAAGTGAAGACTTTGTGTGTTTTTTTTATATATAATACTTCTATTTTGATACAGTTTCTTGGGGGTGTATAAAGTGTACACTGACGGCTGCTCCAGAGGATCGAGAAGGGCATTGCGCTGGCTTGGTTCAAACTTCTCCTGACCTGATGTTGTTATTGAACCAAATATATCTGTTCGTCAGTGCACAAAAAATATATTTTTATTTTATTTTAAAAAGAGCACTTTCTTTATAGAGGGCCAGACATTAGGTGCTCAAACTCCTTTTTTGACTATATGTGTGCACGTGCCTGAGATGGACTAAGCAACAGCCCCCTGGGAGTGAAGTGAAGCCTTAATATTTAGAGCTCCCCCTGCTGACTGGCTGCAGTATAGGTCATAAACCCCGCCTCCTCAATGTTAACAGGTGGGACATGGGTTAAACTGTAAAATATAGGCCTTATTACCAAAATGTGTGTCAGATACATTTTTCTCAAACCCTATTTCATCATGATAGTAAGTTATAATTACACCGTTTTGTGTTTGAAATGAGTCATCTTTTTTCGGAGAAGTTTCTTTTTCATAATTAATTTGATGCTATAAAAGAATAAGAAGCCATGATTGACAGCTCTGTTGATGCATGCGGCTCCTGCAGCACTGTGTGCACAATATAAGCAGAGTACAGCAAAAACAGAGAGAGAAAAGATAACAAACATGAACACAGCAGTCACTCAGTTTCCACTACCATAAGTGTCTGCTTCCAACCGACACAAGAAGCTGTTGTGCTGTGGACTGTACGATATATATGAATAAACATGGACAAGACCGTCATAAAGATCCATATTTATTCATGTTAAACCGGTTTTCTGTTTTTAATGTGGAAGTTAAATGAAACAAACAAAAATGACTATAATGTATTGTTCATAAATTCTGTTGAAAAGTATCTGTCTAACTTATCTTCCTGCAAATTCTGAAAATCCTACTGAAAACAGAATGGCCTCTGTAGCATTACATACTCTGGCCCTAACAGCAGCAAAGAGCTACGAGTAAAATAAACACACATATATTAGGTTGGAAACAGTGTGTTTGTTTATCTATTTATTTTGTACAGCTGTGATCTTCGTTTACTGGAATATTTCTTATCAGAACCCAAATTGAGCGGTTGTCCAAGCAGAGTGGCCTTTGCTGTTTACATTGCTGCTGTGCAAACATGACTGTGGCATGCGGGAATCCCGATGTTGCACTCATAACACCGTGGGTTTCTCGTACAATTTTCTCCTCAGTGAGGGATGAAATGGTCTCTGTCATTAATCAGGTTTGGAATATCTATCACTATAGCGCCATGATGTCAAGCAGCTTCATGACACATCCTTGCTGACATTTAGTCACTTCGTTTTTGTATATTACAAAGGCAGCAATGAGGATCTAATAACTAAATCAAGACAATGATAATATGAAATGTCTGTTTAGGTTGCCATTTGTTCTTCACATCGTGGCCAAAAGAAAAAGGTTTTCTCTGATCAGTCTTCAGGATATTTGGCAATGTGCGGATTGTATTCCAGTTCTCATGTCCTAATTAGAATCTGTCTATCAAATGTGTAAAATAAGATTATAACAGTCAAACTTGTGACTTAATAAGTCCTAATGAGTTTGACAATTTAACAATTTAGACTTAACTGAATGTTTTTCTTTTCAATGAGGGTAACTTTTCAGTCATCCTTGGCTTCTATAACATAAGCTCTGATCATGTGTTCATCGTTTTCCCTTTGCAGTTTTGACCTTTTCTGACATGAGTTTAATATTTGGTTGAAAGGGGAGTTTAAAGAGCGGCTTGAATGTTTTAGGAGTGCTGCTGCAATGCCGTGAAATCTGATAAATTGCCTCCAGTGGTATCACTTGAGTCATCAGTTGGGTCTGATGACTTCAAGTTAGAGACAGTTACTTTATATCTGGAGTTACAAAGGAGCTAGTTCACAAGATTTCTGCAGCTCGAGTCTAAATCAGTGGCAGAACACACCAGAGTAATTGGAAAATTTCCACCCATATACCGCACATAAAGTCGTCATGCGTTTGATTTGATACAGTTTAATAGTTTTACCAGAGAACTTTTTTATTATTTTTATTCCTCAATAAATTTGACTTCAATTCATGATTGTATCTGTTACATTAACATACAAAGTAAGGAATGTACATTTGAAGTCAAACTTAATGTTACCTTACGCAAAAAGCAATGATCTTTAAGCCTCTTTGACAGATAGTGAACTTTCTTTTTCAATGTGTGTTTCAAAAAGATACTTGGTATCAGCTGACAAGCTAAGCTCATGTACTGGACTGAAGAAGACTCATCATAGCTTTTCTAATATTGTGTGTCACATTGGTTTGCATTTTTTCTACAAACATGAGCTGGACACAGATTCATTCGACTAATATCCACTAGTCTTCTTTTTTAATTTAATCTAAACTTCCCAAACCAGTTACCCCCTCCCAAAGTATGACTGAAGAATATTTTGCAGCATTGCCATTCTTTCTAAATAAATGGCCTCTTGTCATTGCAAAATCACCAATAAATTGATCTGATTCTCGCGGCATTTAAACAAGAATTGATTTGTTGTAGAGGATTGTTGCCCCTAAGCAAAGTCCAAAAACTCTACTGCTGCCTCTATGATCATCTCACTCATCACATTAACAGCAACGGACCACCACAAGCTCTGAGGGGACTTTAAAACAGCGGGAGGAGAAGACATCGCTCAGTAATTTATGGCTATATGTTTTTCTGGTTTTTTTTAGATCTCTTTGCTAAAGTGTATTTTAAGGTAATATTAATGATTACTTTAAATGCAAATTGTTCCAATTATTTTTTCTCTTCTCTTTAATTTCATTCCATATAAATTGTTGAATCTTTTTTAGATTTTTTTTGTGTTATAAAGAATAGAAGCAGGGTCTATGTATAGACATTATTAAAATGTTTGTATCGGTAGGTTATTCTCAATTTGGGTCTCCCTTTCTAGTTGCTTTCCACGTCTCTTTTCATTTCACTTAGTTTTGGGTAAAGATGGGCTTTCCTGCTGAATTTACTTCTATCACTACAGTGGTGGCTGTTTTTTTTTTTTTGATTAATCCATTTTGGATTACCAGAATATTAAGAAGCACCAAATTTGACACTCAGAGTGCAATATTTATGTGCTTGTTGTCAATTTCATATAAAGTTCTGACATGCTGTCTTTCTTGCTCAGCGGTGTCTTGACAAATTGCCTGTATGTAACGCCTCTCATTGCTGTGTTCATACAGGAGTTTGGACGGTTTGGAGTAGAGCATGTTGGGGTGTGTGGTCCTGCTCCTGGTCACTCTGTGTACCCAGGGAGGAAATGGCGAGGATGGACAGACACCGGGCCATGTTTCCGTGGTGATAGTGGGAGGGACAGGCGACCTGGCAAAGAAGTACCTGTGGCAGGGCTTTTTCCATCTCTACGTCAACCACGTTAGCAGTGGAAACACATTCTCCTTCTATGGTGGAGGACTGACGCCTGCTGACAAGGCCAAGCCTGTCTTCTTTGAGATCCTGAAGGCAGTGAACTGCCCGAAGGATGTGTCACAGGAGCGCTGCGCTCTGCTGAAAGAGCAGTTCCTACGGCTCTCAGAGTATCAACAGCTAAAGACCATAGAGGAATACCAAGATCTGTCCAAGCACATTGAGCAGCAGCTTCAACAAGAGGGACTTTCGGAGGCAGGGAGGCTCTTCTACCTCTCAGTGCCAGCGTTTGCGTATGCAGACATTGCAGAGAAAATAAACAGCAGTTGCAGACCAACGAGTGGTGCGTGGTTGAGGGTAGTGCTGGAGAAACCTTTTGGACATGACTTCAGGAGTGCTCAGGTGCTCGCGTCTCAGCTGGGGAGCTCCTTGAAGGATGAAGAAATGTACAGAATTGACCATTACCTGGGGAAGCAGGTAGGAAAGTCCAACACAGTAGTGACTCTGTTAATCAGATGTTTGATTTTTACAGCATGCGTTTCTGTTTCTGTATAAAGGTGGTTGCAAAGATTCTTCCATTTAGGATAGAGAACAAGAAGTTTCTGGATCCTATCTGGAACAAGCATCACATCGAGAGAGTGGAGATTGTATTAAAAGAGACCCTGGATGTTAAAGGTAATAAAGAATTTCTTCAATACTGTTATAATTATTATGATAAACTGGATTGATCAGCATTGAAATATAAAATACATTGAAACTTACTGATTTAATACAAATTAAAATGTAAAAAGTCTTAATTTTTTGTGCACACCCCACCACCATGCATAAACTACGTCTTCACATTCTTTGAATGAAAGAGAAAGAAAGAGAGTTTACTGACAGACACACACACACACTTTATAATCTATAAAACCGTCATATAACACCACACACCACTTTTTATCCTTTTATAATGTTATTCATGACCTATGTATCATGCTTTTAATATGTCTCACAAATTAACTTGAATGTTTATTCATTTTTAACCACAGAATCTTTAGCATTATTTATTGCTAATCTGTCATGCATCATTTGTTATGGCTTGCAAGCTTCACTCATGCGTGTACTCATGTGGGCTGTGTGCGCACTGATGCTTTTTTACACAACAGAATTTCTAAATAATAAATGTTAAATCAGATAAGAATGTGAAGAGATCGTCAATCAAATTAATCGTTACCCCAGATGTGAAAAGGCAGTCCTTTCATGTGGCCCCACTTAACTCTGTCCACAGTGATCTGAACACTTCGGACCCACTTTCATACAAGTTTTAAATATGGCCGAGGGTCTTCTATTCATGATCTTTGATGTTTTGTCCTAAAGGTCGTATCCCTTTCTACGACCAGTATGGGGTGATCAGAGACGTGATGCAGAACCACCTGACTGAAGTCATGACCCTGTTGACCATGAGGCTCCCCGTGAATCTCAGCAGCAGTGAGGAAGTCCTTCAAAACAAGCTGCACATCTTCAGCTCCATTCTGCCTGTAGGAAAGAATCAGGCTGTGATCGGCCAGTATCAAGAGTACACAACTCAGGTTCAGCAGGAGCTGAATAAGACCAAAGATCACATCAGTATCACACCTACATTTGCTGGTAAATCCTTAGGAGCTTTCTTTTTGGTTACTATGGCTTTATGTATTCTTAATAGTTGAGTTGTACAAATCTCCCATTATTCTGCTGGTAACTGATGATGTTTGTATGTTTCAGCTGTATTGGCACACATCGATGAGGCCCAGTTTGAAGGAGTCCCAATTCTTTTGATCTCAGGGAAGAAGTTGGATGAACGGGTGGGATATGCACGCATCGTTTTCAAGAATGACATCTTTTGTCTTCAGAACCACAACAGCATTCACTGTAAGCCCAAACAGATCGTTTTCTACTTTGGCCATGGCAGCCTTCAATATCCCGCAATCCTGGTGAGTAAGAATTTATTCAAGCCAGTTTCAAAAGACTCGGAGTGGAAAGAAGTGACAGAGCACAAGGACGTCAGCATTCTAGGTTTGCCCATTTCAGACTACTACGTGCAAATTCCAACAGAGCAGCGGGAAGCTTATTCAGAACTGATCTCTTACATTTTTGCCGGGCGTAAAGATAGTTTCATTAGTACTGAAAACCTGCTGGCTTCGTGGGGGATGTGGACACCACTTCTCAGCAGCATAGCCAGCTCATTTCCACGCATCTACCCCGGAGGAGCAGACAACGGAGACCTGCTGAATGTCCGTTTGATCGGGAAAGAGATCAGCTACAACAGCGAGGTGGTGATCATCAACAACGATCAGATGGGTGGCACATCAGCAAACGGTTTCCAGGTGATGCAGGGTAAATTTCGTGGCACTGACTTGGTGTCTGCATGGGCAGAGGAGCTGGTGGAGAGACTAGCTGCTGACTTGCAGGGAGCAGCCGAAAAGGCGGTGCTTGAGAGTGGTGTCTTCCATCTCGCCCTCTCTGGCGGGTCGACTCCCCTCGCTTTGTTTCACCGGCTTGCCCTGCACCACTTCTCCTTTCCCTGGAGGGACACCCATGTGTGGATGGCGGATGAGCGCTGCGTGCCAGTGACTGAATTTGAGTCCAACTTCCAAAACCTGCATGACCACCTTCTGCAGCATGTGAGGATACCCTACTACAACATCCATCCCATGCCGGTGCAACTGAACGAGCGCCTCTGTGTGGAGGAGGACGGAGGACGCCTGTTGTATGAGAAAGAGATCAGGAAGTTGGTTAACGGCTCCAGCTTCCACTTTGTGCTACTTGGAGTCGGCTATGACAGCCACACAGCCTCTCTGTTCCCTGGGAGTAAAACGGACAAGCATGGGGAGAGTTTGGTGGCACTGACTGAGAGCCCCGTGAAGCCTCACCAGCGCATGAGCTTAACTTTTAGCGCCATTAACCGAGCCCACGAGGTGGCTCTTTTAGTGATGGGCAAAGGGAAGCATGAGCTGATCACCCAGCTGAGCCGAGTGAAGGACAACCCTGAGAAATGGCCCGTCACTGGGGTGAAGCCTTCAGATGGCAGATTGGTTTGGTATCTAGACTATGATGCACTTCTAGGGTAGGATTTTTAATAGCTGTTTTCATTGGACAGCTTTGTGGTGTAAAATGGTGTACTAGCACTTACAAGTACCAGTTGTACATGTATGGGTTTATTAATCAGAAATCAGAAAGGTTTACAATGCTGACCTGTGTTTAAGCCTGTCACAGTTCTTATAGATTCAGACTTGAGCTCATGACCCAGCAGAAATGCATCATGGCTGTCATTGCTTTATTTGGCAGGGAAAATGGAAATGGATAGCTGTTTTAAAAAAAACAGGCCTCTGTTGGGACTGCTGTAAAGTCATCATATGAGGCTCCAAAAATCCGGGGATTTCCAACACACGAGTTGACCAGCACGAGAGAGTTTCCGCTGCATTGCGGTGTGACAATAACACAACTTTTAATATTCCTTTGAATTGAAACCTAGAACCTCAATCAAATCTTTCTTTTTGCTTGAGAGTGAGAGTGTCTGATGCATATTCAGAATGTTTAAAGGATTGTCAAAGGCCAATTATGTGGGAGATGAGTGAAAATCTCAAATACATTCACAATTAATTTAAATAAACATATTGAGTATACATGTCCACAGTTTACAAAGAACACAGCATAGAGCAGTTAATGAAACACTGATGCTGTAAATGCTTCAAACTCATTTTCATTTGTGTAAAACCAAGAATGTTCATATGATCTCAGGTGAATTTGTAAAAGGGCAGAAATGCCGTTTATATTGTAATTTTTATCACTTGATTGTATGTTTTGTTACTAAAACAGGCTCAAACAGATTACTTGCTAATATAGAATTGTTTTACATGTTAATACAACAAATAAAACCATTTTTTACTGATAAAGTTATGATCAGATGGACAGTTTTGAACATCATTTTGGTGCATCACTTATAAAAAGCACCTTCCTGACACACACACATTCCTCTCACAAAATATGACACCTGTGATCTTTAGGTGCTTTTTAAACAAGGGCAGCTAACTTCCATTTCCAGTCGATTCATACTGCCTTAGAATGAAAGTGCTACTGAGCTTCATCAGTCGTGTTATAGTGCCTGTTGGATCCACCATGATGTGCATTTCAGGAGACCCAAAACCAACATCATGGTAATGTAGCTGTGTTTATTCATTCACTGAATACTTTATTATGCACTGTAATGTGGACACTTGTGACTCAGACTGTCTGTTTGCTACAGGACACTAAGCTATGCTATGTCTATGCTACATTAAAAATGCTGTGATTTTCTTTCCATACCTATATATCATGTCTTTTCTTCAAGTTTGGTTTATCAGATGTGAACATTTGGATTTGGTTTGTGGTGGTACTACATTATATGAAGATTAATATAAACTATAAGAGAATTAAATGGATACTTGTTGACTTTTCAAAATGCAGGAACAAGGTGCACTGACTGGATTCTCCAGTTTTATTTTTCCACATTCATCTTGACCAAAGCAGTTTATATGAAAGTTATGAATCATTTTTTTTTTTAGAAAACCATGTTTACTTTTGGATACTTCAACCTAAACATCCTGATTTAGTCAATCTCATTTAATTCCTGTTGATTTTCCTTCTATTATCTGTTAAAGGTAGCCTCACTTTTAGAATGAGACCACATCTATATTTGTATGACTATAAACTGAACCTGCTGTGTATTTAACGGCACATGAAACAAATGTGAACCTTCCAGCAACAAATAAAAAGGAAACCACTTCAACCATTGAGACACACATCTGCTTTTGGTATTTTTGCCGCAGTGAGCTTCAAAACGTGAGGTGGATTAAGTCACTTTCCTTTTTATTTTTATGTTCCCATGGTTTTAAGTGTCTGCTGGTATGGAAACCACATGAAATTTTAATATGTGGAGTATCAGGTGTCACCAATGTGACAGCTGGACTGCTTTACCGCTCATTGTTTCCACTCAGGTCCATCACAGACGGCCTCTTAGCCAACCAGAGTGCTCCTCTCAGTAGGAAGAAAGCTGGAGAGACAGAAGCAGGTGTTTTTTTCTTTTGAACTGAACACTCTTTGTACGACTTGTCTCTTACAGCATGTATGTATAATAATGAGAAACATACTTCACCTGTACTGAAAATAGAAGCGACTGTTAGGAAAAGGGACATGCAGTACAGCTCGGGGGTGGTTTTAGCCTGTGAATTTACATAAACAAATCACTTTGAGTCTGAAATTTGAATATAGACCTAAATGGTAACAGTCGGTTTCTTACACACGATGCTGCTGTCAGAGTGAGGACCGCCGTGCTCAATCCATGTCCACATGTCAGCAGCCCAAACACATGATAGGAAGCCCACAAGCTCTGAGGGACTGGGTCAGTCAATGTGAATATGACAGAGAAACCTATCAAAAAAGTGAATAAAGGAATGTCTGATTATCCACGTATTTCACATTGTCTTGTTGAAGACATGTAAAAGACTGTTTATAGGGAATAGACTGGTTATAAAAGGGTAGAAAATAAACTTTTCCTACATGTTTAGGTTACCTAAACACACTAGATAAAGAGTAGTCCAGAAAAATGTCCAAGTCAATCTCAATCCAAGTCCATTGTTAACAGACTACACAAAAACATCTGATATTTTGTTCATGTCAGATATTGAAGTTTAATGGTTTACATGAGTGATTTAGAAGATAACTTACCAAATGAAGTTGTAAATAAAGTATGTTTTTGAGTCAAAAAGTTGATAAAGATTTCTTACTTGTATTTTTTTGTATAAATATGGCATTTTCCACACTTTTAAGAATTTGTACAAACCCTGTTGTTATGCATGTAACTATGATGCTAAATGTACCTGCAGCTATGAAGGACAAGGCGATGGAGGCTGACAGGTTGTTCAGAAGAGGCTGGTTACAGTATCTGGATGATTTGGGACTTTAAGGCACAAACAAAAATCATCATTAATGCATCATTCCCTCTTTTACAAATGACCGATGAGCTGGATGACATCACCTGTGTTCTCGTTACCTTCCCAAGATGACGAACTGAGGGACAAGAACCAGCGCAGTGAACACCACATTCACAATTTGACTGCAAATAAAACATGAAAATCATCTGAATGAACACAGATCCTTTTTTTTTTTTCTAACAAATTCAAACCAAAACATTAATTGTAATAGCTTACAATTTCAACCTCTTACTCCTTGGTATCCATCTGCTGCTGTGATAAGCCATGTAGATTAGCATGTAGAGGAACATGGATGTTCAGGCAGACGTTTATTCTGAAACACTAATCCTAATGGCTGGATGTGTTCATCTGAAGGAACTGCCTGCACCTTCACATGTGACCAGGAGGAAGGATTGTGTTTCAGGCTGCACATGCCCACAGACTTGTGCTGCATATTGTGTTACCTGAACATTTGCACATAAAAGTAATCCTGAAGATTAGGTCGTTGTATTTCGGGTCAAAGCTGGCTCCACCAGCCTAACACATGTAGCACATTCTCCTGTATGTAGACTTAACGGGAAGAAGAAAGTTTCCTCCTTTCATGGTTAAATAGTCCTGTTCTGCCCTCCAGTGCTTCTCTTTCGTACGTGTCCAAATATCACCAAATCACCCCTGCTCCATATTGCCACACAATGTACTATCTCACTCATTACTTTAGTGTCTGATTATTCAAGACACTTGTGCTGTTGAGGGTCCTAGAGAGCCACACTTATATCTAAAATGCCTGTTGACTTCAGTGGAACATGGGACATTGTCGGCAATGTCAATTTTGAGGGATACATGATTTCACTTGGTAAGTATCACTGCTGCTTTTAAAGACATTTTTTATGAAAATACTCTTTGACATTTTTGTGCTTTGTTTTGAATATGTGGCCGTGTGATCATTCATCTAAAATTAAAATTAAAATATATATTTTTTTTTTAGAACACAGCACCATAAACTATCATCAGTGTGCATTTGACCTGTAGTGAGTTACTTATCCATAGATATTAAAAGTTGATTGTATTTTCTGACCATAAGACAATAAAAGACAAGGAAGCAATGTGTTGCATGAATTTAACAACAGAAAAGTTCTCATTTTAACAAACTCTTTTCATTTTGAAATCCAGGCATTGATTTTGCAACGCGCAAGATTGCCTCACTGTTGAAGCCGCGGAAGGTAATTGAGCAAGAGGGTGACTGTTTCACAATAAAGACATTCACTACTTTCAGAAACTATGATTTGTCTTTCAAAATTGGAGAAGAGTTCATTGAAGTGACGAAAGGAATGGACAACAGGTCATGCCAGGTAAAAATTAAAATGTGTTAAGTGTTTGAAAGGTTTTCTGTGTCTTTACTGCTATCATTATCTCAATGTATGTATAATCCAGTGCATATGAATGTATATTTATTCTCTATCAGACTGTAGTGAACTGGGAAAATGATAAGCTGGTGTGTGTTCAGAGAGGAGAGAAGAAGAACCGAGGGTGGTCTCATTGGATCCAGGGAGATGAGCTTCATCTGGTATGCCTCTGAAAGATAACCTTGTTTCCAGTATTTTACATAAAAATGTAACTGACATGAATAAGTGTTGCCCTAAACTTTAAAAAAATACAATTCATTTACTTTTTCATTGTTCTTATTTTATATTACAGTCCGTTTTTTACAAATTAAAGGTTTTCATTCTCTAGGAACTTACCTGTGAGGATCAAGTCTGCAAGCAAGTTTATAAAAAGTCTCTGTGATCTTTATCCCAGAGCTCAAGAAAATGTAGTTTGCTTGTATACATAAATAAAGAGCGTTTGATTTGAATGTGATGTGGGTGATTCAATGCTTGACCACTTTTTATTTCATAGATGGAGAGATTAGCCAAGTTAAGGCTCGGTGACCAAAGTTGGAATAAAAAAGAAACAAAACATCACAAAAATTTAAACATTTTTTTTGTGAATATTTTATTTTCAGAAGTTTTACTCTCAATGCTCAATGACTTGCAATAGTAGAATCAGGTGACAGGACATATCTTAATTCTCATGACAACATTTCACAAACTGGGGGATAGTGAATGACCTCACACACACAGATACATGGCTAATAGATGTTTTTAAATAACATTTGTCACTCGTGTTGTCCCAATACCTGGACAACATTGATCAGGCAATGGTAAACCCTATCCTGTGAATAAAGCCCCAAATCACAGAATGGATTTAAACACTGCAGTATCCCCTCCACGCCACACGGTGGTGCTACAAAAAATGTAAAGGAATAACAACTTAGTAGTCTTTGGTTTGCTTGTATGTTTTTGCCGCGAGTTTTTCTTTCTCGACCAGCTGTTCGCTCAAAGCAAACAGTAAATGTTATGTGTTTGCGAATAAATGTGACGACTCTCCTCTGTGGCATAAAGTTTGTCTGAGTTGTTATCGAAAGCTATTGTACAGTCGAGGCCGTGTTTGAGAGTTTGTCCACTGTGGAAAATGTCTGATAGAGACGAGTCGCAGCAGGTGAGAACATTGAAACTTTTAACGTCAATTTATATTCTTATTTGTGACAAACGATGCATAATGTATTTTTACTTCTGTGTGAATTCAGAGGTTAAAGGCAGCAGTGCATTTTACTGTGGGTCGTCTGTGTCAGAAGACCGGAGAGGACCACCGAAGAGACTTCAGCCGACAAGTCATCGCATCGATGGCAGAGACAGCCTTCAGACAATGTGGTGGGCTGATCTACTAAAGTACAGAGATATAACAACGTGGAGATTTCTAAAGTCCTATTGTTCAAATAATTGTAGCAGCTGCTTCTAATAATTGACCACTAATATATTATATTCATCCACTTAAAGAAAACTGGCATACAGTTTTATGTTTATATTTATATTTAACATAATTTCTTTATTTTAAAATAAAAAAATAGTTCTAAACAAACATGAATAAAATGGTAATAACTCTGATATGTCTTATAAATAAATACAAATAACTAGTGTTACAGAACAAACAGTGCAGAGAGCAGAAGTGGTCACAGACAGCCCGGGGATGGTTTTAAATGTTTTATGATGGCATCTGGAGAGAGAAGATGAGCATTTGTGAAACGATGGGCATTTTATAATATAGTGTGAACACAATATGTTATTTTGTCTTCAGGGCAGTACAGAAACCTCAGCATAGTTTTTCAGGTGAGCCCAAACGTTTTCTTAACCAGACCTACAGTATGCACACATATCTATTCAGTGAGGACTTACAGCCCAAAATGCATTCATGCTCTCAGACGTCAATACTCTAAAGGCGAGAGCTTAAAACTATTAATGACAACAGGAGGTGGAAAATAAACATTTTAATCCACTAGGGTGAAAGCTAACTAAGTATACAAAGATGTCAATAAATATATTAGTAGGTTTTGTGTCCCAAACAAAATAAGAACAAAAGAAGAAGTGTATTTCTTACACTGGTTATTTTCTTAACATGAATAATGTTTTATCTACCTTTGAATCTACCTTTTAATGTCAGTTACCAATTAATTGGAGGCACTTGTTCTTTTGGTGAAACTAAATAGTATCCTAAATTCCAAAAACTAAGAATGAGCAACAAAGTAGTATCTTTAAATAGTTGTCTTTAAGTGACTTGTAACACATTTCTCAAAATTGACATTTTACACACGCAAAGGAAACCTTTGCTTGGTTCTCCAATAGCAAGCAGCTCAGTGAAACAATTAGTCAACCAATTCACTCAGCATTATCTCTTACTTTAACAAATAAGTCCAAACAAAAAGAATACAGGGGGCTCAAACATTGCTCTGGGGGTTTATGATGACTATTTCCTCAAGTGCTCTGTTTTTTGAGTTTGAACAATTTAGCCTTATCACCTAATTCGATAAACCAAATTAAATTAAATGATCTCAAAAATAATACCTTATCAAAAAAACACTGCACTCGAAAGATACTGAGTTTTATAAGGCACAGGTTTTTTTATATACAACCACAAATACATCCCATTTTGCAGCACATCAAGTGGTCTGTTGGAGGATTTTAAAGAAAATATATCGGAAATCCTGAAATTAATAGTTAACTCTTCCCCCCCAGAGAAACACATTTAAACGAATCAGTGTTGTCACAGAAAGATCTTTATTTACGTATAAGAACACATTTCATGAATTGTTCTCTTTCCAAGATGAAGTAACATTAAAAGTGGAGGCCCTTCAAATGGAAACTTGCCTTAAAACAACAAAGCTGTTGGTAGAGTTTGAATGAAAATGCTAAAGGATATGAATAAATACATTTAATTCCACGTTTTAGTATAAACATGTCATTTCACAGCTGGTTCTGACTGATTTCAGATATATTTGCTAAAGACCTGGAGGCTTTTGCAAGGTAAGAATCTCTACTTTTGTAGCTTGATTAACAAATAAATTAAGCTCATCCTGTCGTTTAATTACCTTATATTTTATAATCTTATATTTCTGGTTGACAATCTCAAAATGTCCTTCAGGCATGCTAAAAGAAGCACAGTGTCTACAGAAGATGTTAAGCTGTTAGCCCGCCGCAGCAATGCACTGGTGAGTTATTTCCACTATGTTGCCTGAATGACATTTAACAGCACCATAGGATAGGATAATACTTTACTGATCCCCAGAGGGGAAAGTCGGGCGTTGCAGCAGCACAGACAAGTAGCTCAAAATACACAGTAAACAGAATAGATTAGTTAAGATAAATAAAAATAAGGGGTATATACAAGTATATATACTTGTATATGCCTCAAGTCAAAATCAAGCAAATGTACATGTTCCAGTCACTGTTGTAAACCACATAAGATTATGCCTTTCCTGTTAATGCACTGACTGGAGCTGTGTGGGGGTATATAGACTGCACAAGTAATGTTCATTTTGCTTTTATTCATTTCAGTCCATCTACATACAAAATAAAAGTGAAGAACTGAACCAGGAGCACAGGGATTTGAAAAAGAAAAACACCGGGAAAAGGAAGGCCAGAGACACTGAGGAGGAAAGCAGAGAATAAAGACAAGACACAAGCAGGCCTGCGGTGTCTCACCTTAAACATTCAAATAAGCATGAAGGCTGACTTATATTCTGAAGACAATAAAGGCATTGTAATACATCATGAGTTAAGGGTGCCATATTATTGTTTTTAAACGTTTTATCTTCTCTTGAAATCTTGTTTTAGATCACATTTAAAGCAAATCATCAACTTGGTATTTACTGAGACCTGCTGATCCAATGTCAAATAACGTTCAACACACTAGAAAAATGAAGACCAGAATATTGTATTTGAATATTTTTATTTGATATTTTAAAAAGCTGTCAAAGAGGCGCTGACCACAGTCTGAACAACTAATGATACACCTGCCAAGGTTCAAAAACTGATAAAATGTTTTAGCACTTACCACAAGTACACCCACTGATCACTTTGTTAGGGACACCTGTACAATTTATGACACCTGCCATTAAGTCAAATGTATTATTAGACACTATTTCAATGGTCAACATGGTACTTCACCTGAATAGATTTGGTTTTTGAAAGACAAAGCAGTGCACACAGGAGCAGACATCTAAGTTTATCATCAAAACTGCTAAATACAAAATCATACGTTAACAGTTATTTTTTTAATGAAGATCTGAGGTCTTCTGCAGATTTAACTCATAGGGCACACAGCACAGATGCTGGCCGTTACGTATCACCCACGGGGAAACTTAAGTATTTGCAATAGATTGTACAGGTGTACTGAATCAAGTGGCCACTGGGTGTTAGGCCATACACAAAACATGGCTAGGAGATCTGATTCCACATTGAGAGCTCATCTTTTTAAGATCCAAATAAAGACAAATCTAAAACTAGGTGTGAATAATCAGAAAGGGATAATTTACTCTAAAAGCCATTGAAAGCAGCAAAAAGACAGGTACTACCCCATGTCATGTATGAGAAGGCCACACACTGAAAGTGTTGGAACTTCCGTCTTCGTCCTTCAGAACAGACTTCAGTCAGGGTTCAAACGGAGACCTCGACCAGCAGAGCCCAAGGTCCCTAAATATGTGAATCGAATTAGATGTTTTTTTATTTGACAAGTAGACTCAAGTAATATCAACTAAGCATCTATTCAAATGAACTTTATTAGAGAACTCCCTTCATTTGACATGTTTTATAAACACCCCACAAACAACAAGAGCTACTGGGAACCATTGGACACACACCTCCACGTTCTCACACTATCACTCGCGTCCCCCAGAGTCTTCAGCAGGTGTCATCCACATCAAGAACACACTTACAGATCAGTTCAAAAACATGAAAGCACACACCATACAGCATTCAAATCAGGTAATATAAGCAATACAAATATTCATCACAACATTCCACTACATTTTGATATTTCTGCAATTGATCAACATACTTAAGAGTAAGGAAAAACTTGCAAAGATTAAAAAAAAAAATCCTGAAGTACTAATTAAAGAATGTCCATGTTAGGGGAGGCGCTCGTAGCATCTGCAGCTTCCACTCACACACTCAAAGAAAGCAGTCAAATTGGGCCCTTTCACCGCACAACCAGTCCGTTTCACGCGTCTCTCTCCGTTCGCTCACTCATCGCTTCACTCTTCGCCACAAGCCATCCTCAATCGCACTCATCAGTTCTTAAAATGTCAGTTGCGCTGTTCTTTCCATTTAAAAGTGGATAAAAGTGAAAACACCCACCGTCTCTTAGAACATGCGTAGTGAAGCCGTTCTTTGATGGCATTGCATTTACAGGTGGGAAGAGGGAGAATGATACCGATATCACCCCAAGAATGCTGCCAAAGAGGAGCTTCCTCACAGGAAAATTGAAGAGAGGTGAACTGCAGAAGAGATTTCAATGAAGGCTTTCCACAGAACTTGACTGCAAATTAAGTTGCACTTAAAACATTAAGTTTTCAACCAGATTCTTCTCAATGCAAGATTGCATTTTAGGTCAACGACAAAGCTGGATAATGGTGAACCACAAACATTCATGCATTTTCAAAATGGCTATAACACATTTCACAATACATGCATTAGAGAATCCAGTTGAAATGGATACAAACAAATGAGACATCAAAAATAGCACTTTAGTCAGACATCCTGGTAAACAACTCACTTCGACACTTTCTAAATTAAATCTTTAGCAGTTTTTTTTTCCAAATGTACAAAACATCTTCCATAAAAGTGTTAAGTTTTCAGATACGCATCAACACCAGAAATAAATTTTGAAAAGACTCGGCTTTTTCACAATACTTACCATACAAACATTTAACTTACATACCCCACCCAGACGACTTTGACTCCATACTGGACCCAAAACCTGAGCTAAACCCACTACCACTGGTTGCAGAGTTTGACCCTGCTCCCCAGCCCAGGCTTGCTGAGTTAGTGCCATAGTTGCTGTTTCCTGCACTGAAAGACTGACTTGGGTCCCTGCTTGAGCTTGTTCCACTTGAGGTACTGCCTGAGGTAGACGTCTGCTGCTGGCTAGCCAGCATTCCCATCATCCCCCAACTACTCTGAAGTGCAGCCTGAGCCGCAGCCATCATGGCGGGGTTCAGACTGAAGGAACCGAAGTTAGCCAGACTACTGTTAGTGCTGCTCCCTCCTAACCCGCTACGACTGCTACCAAATGCTTGAGCCCCAAAGCCATTCCCAAAACGTGTGGTGCGGTCAAACTGCCTATTGCCATGTTTGGGCTCAGCATTTGAGATATGAACGCTGACGCCTTTGATTATTAGGTCCTCTCCACAGAGAGACTGGGCAACCTGTGAGGAAAAAAAGAAGAAGATGGGAATCAGGTCATCTGAGCAGTGACACCACTACAAAAGAGGCCATTCTACAGATTTAACTTCATACCTGATCATCTGCAAATGTGACAAAGGCAAAAGCACGGAATGGCTTGGGGATGAAGACATCTGTGACTTCTCCATACTGCATAAAGAACTGCCTTAGATCATCTGTGGTCATGTCTTCTGTGCAACGGCCAACAAACACTTTACGGCTCCTTAATGGCTCATCTGGACCTTGCTGTAAACGGAAAGGGGGAAACATTAATACTACAGGTTTTTGTGCCCTTCAACAAAAAGTTAACCCCGTAAAGTGTGGGATTATGCATGGGCATTACCATAGTCACCTTTGAGTTAGGGAGCTTGCAGTCACACCATCTTCCGTCAATCATATGGCGCTGAGAGATCACCTTTTCTTGAGACTCATACTCAGTGAACCTTACAAAGCCAAATCCTTTAGAGTTCCCAGTCTTCGCATCTCGTTTCACCTGACAGAGAAACAAATATCTAGCAATGACGATCCATGGTCACCACAAACAATCCAGACCAATATACATGTAACTAGTGTTGCTAATGTTATACCTGAACCATAATGACTTCTCCAAATGTGCTAAAGTAGTCTTTAAGGTCCTGCTCAGATGTTTTCCAAGGAAGACCCAGGACGATCAGATCAGACGTCTTCATGTCCCCTCTCTTCATTTTCACAGCAGAGGAGGCATCAATTTCCTCCATTTTTCTTTTGTTGTCTACAATTAGATCAACACAGAGACAGAAATTTCAGTTAGATTTATTTGAACCAGACAGGCTGCCAAAATATTAGTTTCCAAGATTTTTTTTAATGACTTTGAAAAGTTCCCATGAACATCAGACCTGCCTAAGAGCAAATAAAGGACAATATTTGAACTGTTCTGCTTGTACACATTTATTTTTGTTAAGACTATTGATGGACACAGTTTTCATCACCATATGTTGCATGAGTGAAAATTTAACATTCTCTACAAATACAATACCTTTAGTTAAACTTGTGGTAGATGGGTGACAACATACTACTTTTGTATCTTGGCATTTTCAGGATTATGTGGTTGTCCAAACTAAAGGTTGAGTTTAATCACAATTATGCATGTCCATTCAATGTAAACCACTCTTTCCTTCTTTATCACTTCAACAAAACATATTTAAGTTTTTAAACCCCTTAAAAAAAGGTGACAATTCTTTAAAGTCAGTTTAGAAACTGTTCAATATGTGTATCAAATTGTGCTTGAGGGTTTTATTTACTATTGTAACCTATGCATATTCATATGTATAATGCAGGTAAGCCTCTGCATTCATCAAGAACAAACAATGTTTAAGCCACTGAAGTCAAAAAATCATTTTAAAAGCCCGTTTATAACTTAAATATTAAAATACAGTCCAACCAAGAAACGTGCATTCTGTGGCAGGGCTCTTATCAAAATCAAACTATATCATCAGCAAGATTTTCCAAAAGTAAACTAATGACCTTATAATCAAATCATAATATTTATCCCTCTTTGCTTGATGTCTACAAAAAAAGACTGTTTCAGCTCTCAAAGCACATTGTGGGTGTAAACAAAACACGTCACGTCATTCTGGTCTATTTTCAGAAGGCTGAAAGCTACATCATGAATTATTAATAACATACGTATGGCCACCTGTTTGGACTAAGTGTTTTGTTTTTTTGAAGACGATGACAAAGGCCTCACCTTTTGGATAGTTCACCACATACACCACATTGCCCCATCCGTTTTCGGGCGCGTGCAGGATCCCTTCCACGAGACGCACTCCTCGCATGCACTGGGACACGGGGCTCCTGAATCGCAGGCCACACGCCCCTGGAAACTGAGCTGCCACGGTTGAAAGCAGAACAGTGCCGTCGTCCTCGGACGGGATCTCCATGGGCTCCTCGTTTTCCTCCTCCGCCACTCTAATATAAACTTCCGCCATTCTTTTAAAAAAAACAAAGCTCGTTTCAATTGAACGCCGTCAGCTCGCTGATTGTCCTCTTAGCCGATGATGCTAACAACTAAACGAGTGCAGCCAATTATTTGTTGAATCTACTCAAAACACGTCTTACGTCAACTTACAATACAACGTCGTTAAGCAAGGTTAACATTAAAGAACTAAAATGATATTTCCCTCCGTCAGCGCGGACAGAGTGTATCGACCTCAGCCTTCCTTTGTTCGCTGCGACTCTTCAACTGCGCCGCGTAATGACAAATGCGTACGTCCCCCCCCCACGCTCACTAATCCAATCAAAACGACTTCCTCAATCGCGTGCTAGCCGATTAATTGATAACAACTTCAACCGAGCGCTCGTCTCATCCCAAATTAAAATTATCTAATACAGCGTGGAAAGTCTTTTTTTTTTTTTTTTTCTTCCACGAGGCGAAAAATGAAACCACCAAGTACGGCCTACCAAAATGGCATTATCTCAGCGATAAAGGAAGTACGTCAATGGGTTGTACCATTTCTCTGCGTGAGGGTTAATTCGTCGGGAGAGAGTCGTTGATATTTTACACTAATTGGATAATCCGTACGCATCATGATCCAAAACTAACTCACTTGTCATAGAATATGTTTACTTTCTTTTTTAAATACAATCTAAAACAAAGTATTAGGTATCGTTTTTTTGAAGATATTATTTCGCCCCCCCCCCTCCATCAACTGAGAATGATACGCCGCGAATGCAGCTTCCGTTCGCTAGATTTTACGTTGGTACGTACCGAGATGAGCGCACGTAATGGCCGTAGTGTAGTTATTATTATAAGAATATATTAGTCAAATAATTATTTATTAAATTGAGCCTTTATCCTTTAGGAGTTAGGAGTCTAGGTCATAATGATTAACCTCCATTTAACTTTCATTCCCGTTATTTATGTATTTTATGTTTATTTTTAGAGGGACACATGGAGCCAGTGAACTGATGTCACACAACAGCATTTCTAGGTTAGGCCTTTAATATACATAAAACTTAACATTTTAAAAACAGAACCAAACAACCACAAAATACAGAACAGTAAATGATATAATATAACAAAGTAAAACAGGAAGAGGAAGATCATGCATGACGGCAAGACTCTTAATGTTGCAGTTTGAGTTTAAATTAAAATGACTCCAGTCTGGTACCAGTTTGAACTCTGCAGGAAAAAGCTTTCCACATGTTGATCCCCTGAACAGAAAAGGTTATTTTTCTGCAAGTCTCCATTAGATGCTCCTCGTGTTACAGAGCCTGACAATGTAGTTTACCACCAGCTCACAGAGAACCCGAGTAGCTTTTAAACATTAATGGATGAGGTTAAGCGTAGACAATTTAATACAATTACCAAAACATAACACTTTTAACTTTTTTTTTTTAAATGACAATGATGTATTGGTCATCACACCTTATTTGCATCTTGTCTAAAATTTGAATGGCTTTGTTGTATATTATCATCAGAGACATGATGGTTGCATGTGCTGCTTGTGACCAGGAGGTTACACAATAACTTATGTCAGAGTGTGTCAAGTTGTACAGCACTAGTGTGCATGACTGTTTGATACAGTAACTGGACTGTGCAATTGTCAGGTACTAGTCAATGTTAAAATTAAATACTTCAAAAGGTAGTTTGACAGGATATCAAATCCTTGGTCAGATTGATTTTCCTTTTGTGTTGTGTTGTAAGGGGTTTTGATGAAGTGCAGGGCTGACTGACATAACTGGTTTTATTATAAAATAAACAATGGATCTGAGCAATCTGTCATTACCAATAACCAATTCATTCGAAAATTATAAAACCTTGGTCACTCATATCAATGCACAAGATTAATTGGTTGGTCATCTACTTGTACAATTTTTAGAAAATAGAAATGTGAAGTACAAGAGATTAGACAGACTGTGGCGGTCAGTTTATTTAATGTCCAGCCAATAATTTGAGTCACAATTTTTGGTTGTAGATGAACCTGTTCCATTTTTTTTTTTAATCTAGAGTATTTTTCAGTTTACCTGGTTTGTGGTCAATGATGGCTACCCTGATGTTTAAGTATCAAATTCATTACATTTGTTGCAAAGGCAGATATTTTGTTTTTTCAAATTTCTTTGGGCTTTTATGCCTTCATTAGAGACAGGAAGTTTCCTGCCTAGGGTGTTAAAATGTTTAGTGCCAGACTAATTTATTCATCTTTGGTTTAGGGATAGGAATAAGTCGAATGTATGCAAAGGTAGGGAGCAATATTAGCAAACTGTACTCTATTACCAAATGTGTTGCTAGTAACGTTTGGTAGGTTTTGTTCTGGCTGGAAGAGTAACATACTTAAGATTTTAATGAAAAGTAGTTCAGTCTATAGATTACAGAAGCCATCCCATTGGCTCTGCAAATAATATCAACTGTTTTTAGCCTAACTTTGTTGCCTGCTCTCCCTGAACAAGTAAAAATCCATCTTTCCAAAACAACTAGCCTTACTGATCCTAAAGCACTGGCTAAATAACTCCCTTTTAAAGCATTGATTAAACATTTGTTTCAAACTCAACTCAACAAACAGATCTCAAACAGCTTTTTTATTACATTTTCAATCAATAACAGTACAATTTAGTACAGTATCTATCTTGCATCCAGCTCACCGTGTTACACCAACAGACTGAAATGAAATACAAAAAGTGAAAAGGTACATAAGGGTGCAGAGCTCTATAATATTAATGGAAAGAGAAAAGGGATTCTGTCTCAGTTGAATTGCATTTTCACTTGTGGCCACACACAAATACATCACATTTATTGTACATCATTGCAGAAAAAAAAAGGAAAAGTGAAAATATGTCACAACTTTAACAAAAGTGCTTCTGTATACAGTGAAATGTTGTCATTCAGATGCTCGGATTTTCAATTTAAGACCAAGAAAAAATGTACAAAAGTTTAGTATGGACAGTTTGTGAGGACATTGTTGTTCCATTGAGTGTGGAGATTTGAAGGAGAGAATAGGACTTGTCAAGGATATAATTTCACAATGATTGTTATAATAATTACAAAAATTGGCATCAATAGAACTGGTAAGCATCATTTACACTAAGTTTGCAATCAAT
This sequence comes from Labrus bergylta, assembly GCF_963930695.1. Classification (NCBI taxonomy): domain Eukaryota; kingdom Metazoa; phylum Chordata; class Actinopteri; order Labriformes; family Labridae; genus Labrus; species Labrus bergylta. The sequence goes on along the minus strand of NC_089199.1, from coordinate 11,291,575 downwards.
ATTTAGTCTTCTCCATTCTTGCTCACTCTGGTGCATAGCTTTACCAGTAATTAGAACATGATGTATGCAGAGTTGGAGCCAAAAAAATGGCTTCTATTAAGTTCAATCATTAGGTTACTCTCCTTTAAGAAACTAACAAAAAAAAAAAAACTAGAAATTTTGCACCATTGAAAGCAAGTCTACAGCATGCACATCTAAATTAACTCATGGCAGACAAAATTAAATGTCTTAACTTAAAACATCAGACCATTATTTTCAGACATTGATTTGTACATTTCATTCACAGAGTTGCAACTGCAGTCCCAAGCAAAGGAAGTGTCTATTTAGTCAGGTGAGGTGTTTCACTCAAAGTGGATACTAAACACAACCCCCCACCCCCACCCCTCATCCATATACGGTAATAAAATCCAGCCATGCCCCAATTATCTCAGCACCTACTTTGCTACCCCACCCCTTCCCACCCAGCTTTAAAGGCATGTACAAGAATTAGGGGGTTAACTGTATAAGTTACTCGTTATAACTCCTTTTGTACTGGAATGAGCATTCATAACTTAGAGCATGTGCTTGGTTCGTTTAACATAGTATTAGTTGAAAGGCGAAGCTTCTTCATGTGCAAAAGGCTGTGATGAAAAAAAAAAAAAGACAGCTAGTATTTAAATACATCATGGAAATTTTGGAAAGCTGCTCGTGTTATATGATCCAAGCTTTTACTTGCTGCGTGTTTTCGGTCATCTGTCTTATATGATTTAACTGGATTAGAAAGACAAGCAGTAATTCAAACATATCTAAAACCACTAAAGAAATATGACAAAGAAAAGCCATCGAGAATAACAAACCATCAGAATAGAATTCTTAAAAAAAAAAGGAAAAAAAAAAAAAGTTAAATAATTTGTACAATTACACTCCAACATTTGCTTTCGAGACGCACACATTTGCATGGGATGATAGTGTTGTTGTTGTTGTTTTTTTTTCAAGGTAACATAAAATGGTCCAAGAAGGAATGCACAAGTTTCTGATTTGATACCACAGGAGATCCTTTCTTAACTAGGTGATAAACAATTGTGCTCTTCTTTGTGTAGGAAAGGCATTGGTTTCCCTTCGTTTTTGTGGTGTCCAAGTCAGTTTAAACAGTGTTGAGAAGATGCTGTGAACATTCTGAAGTTGTAATGGTCTTCCAGTCAACTTTGGAGTTAAATGAACATCTAGGAAACAAAGACACATGAAATTAAGAATCCAACTAATCTTACCTGATCTACAGTTTAGCTTTTTGCAGAGACACCTTTTGGCCTTTTCAGAATCTTGTTTTTTTCTTAGAATCTTCTGCAGTTGAAAATCGTATTAATATTATATTTGAAAGCTGTGGAATTCTTAAACATATTTTTGAATTGGAATATTTCATACCATTGGTTGACTTAAAGTATATTTTATTCATCTTACATTTGTACTGATTTAAGTTTCTTTTTTTATTTGAGGTGCACTAATTGTTTAGTGGAGAAGATGAACCATTGGGTTGGTTTCTTTACACAGCAAGCCTGATACAAAATTATACTCTAACATTATTGAGACTGTAGGGGCAGGAATGTTTTTCATCACACAAGTCAAAAGAGGATGTAGATACAAGCTAACATATTTCTCAAGAATAAAACCCAGCAAATGACACAAAAAGAGAGAGAGAGAGAGAGAGAGAGAAAGAGAGGGAGAGAGAGAGAGAGAGAGAGAGAGAGAGACTTCATTAAACCAAAAACTTCCTGAAACCGCTAAGGGCACGGAAGTGGTGCAAAACCATTTCAGTTTTAACTTCAGCCTTGCAGAACATGAGGCTTCAACAAACATTTGCAACTACAGGTGTAGAACTAAGACTTTACAGGGAATAGCCTAAGGTAAAAATGTAGGTAATAATTTAAAAAAAAAAAAAGAAACCTTCAGGCTTCAATTCCAGATCTTCAGAAAACTGTCCCAGGATCCCGTTGCAACTGCCATGCCATCATCAGTGACTCCAAGGCAGCTTACACGGTTGTCATGTCCAGCCAGCACACCTTGAAAAGTACAAAGTTTTAGTTAGTATACAAAACAGCAACCATCAAGAACCTATTTTGTACATCTAATTATCCAGGATCACAAGTATTTCACATCAGATACCCACCAGCACGGTCGGCTTTTAGTGTGTCCCACACATTACAGTTGAAGTCATCATAGCCGGCCAGAAGAAGACGGCCACTCTTTGAGAATGCAACAGAAGTGATGCCACATATGATGTTGTCATGAGAGTAGATCATTAATTCCTGATCAGCACGCAGATCAAACAGCCTGCAGGTGGCATCATCAGAGCCAGTGGCAAAGGCATTGCCATTAGGGAAGAACTGAAAGTTTAAAAAGATAGAATATTAATAAACAAATGAACCATATGAAACACAAAGTGTGTCAAAAACTGACATTTCAAGTTCAAAAAGCAACAGCTTACACAGATGGCATTGATGTCGGACTCATGGCCAGTGAAGGTCTGTCTGCACATGCCCTCACGGACATCCCAGAGTTTAGCCGAAGCATCACAAGCACCAGAGACAAATAACCGTGTGTCGGGGGCCAATGACAGGCTCATGACATCACCTGTGTGTCCAGCAAAAGTAGTTGTCTGCTGGCCAGTCTCAATGTCCCAAAGTGCACTATAAAAAAATACAAATAAATCATATTCATTGAAAAAACAACCAACAAAAAACTATTTAGTTCCATAATTTTTCTAATTACCGGCCCTTTTACAAAATCATTGATTTGATATAAAACAGGAAAGTAACTCCGTTGCAAACACTCATTTTACATACCAAGTGGTATCTCCAGAGCTTGTAACAATCTGGTTGTCATCGAGAAAGCGACAGCAGGACAGGTATCCTGAAAATCAAAGAATCAACAGTGGAGGAATTATTTGCTTGAAAGTTTATTTCAAATTGTAATTGGCAGTATTTGTCTATGTCCAGCTAGCGTTTTTGTTGGGCAGAAAAGTAACGGCCGTTCGCTCTGGAGTGCATATGCACTGAGAATCAAAGCACTGCACGTGCATGCTGTCTCTATGACAACTTTTAAGAAAAGCCACTTTATCACTGACACTGCACTGGGGATTTTTATTGTATGTTTTATATTTCACATCGTTTTTTCCCTTCACTATGAGCATCAAACAGAGGATGCTTGCCCTCCTACTTTGTCAGGACCCATAGGAGACAATAATCAGAAATATCATATTTTGAAAACATGCCAAAAGTGCCTTTCTAAAAAGTTGAAACATTTGAAGAGTAAAGCACTCAGAGCGGCTGCACAAAAGAAGGCAGAGGGCTCCAAAAACAAAGCTGTGTGCTGTGCTTTTTTCACTGGTGGTCGTCTGCTGCTGCAAGCGCTCTCTCCTTATTGAAAAAAAGGTACTGACGCTCAGAAAAAAATGCTAGGTGGACATAGGCCAGACTCTTATATATTGATGTAGACACAAAGCACAGTGATATGAACTGAACTTAGAGCACTATCGTACTCAGTTGTCTTATACATTCTCATGTCTGAAGTGAATATGTGTGGCTTATGTGAGTTTTCTATGTATGGGCTTCAAATCTACTATCATAATGAGTGTATTAGATTAAGAAATTATCTGATAACAAACATAAACATTTGGAGGAATGAAGACTCTAAATACACTTCAAATTTTGTCCAACCAATGAACTCCTAATCATCCTGAATTAATAAGATTCAATATACAGTAAGGCCTAGAGTGTTCAGTGCACAAAGGAAGGGCATTGTATCATTTTAATTTACTTTGAGTTGACATATGGAGTTAAGATTACAATTTTGCAATCCATTTCAGTCAACGGTTAATTAATAGCACAAACCAATAAATTCCCAAGACTTTAATTTAAATGTAAAATATATGACAGATAGAATATGAGTAGTACACACACCTGTATGTCCAGCGAGCTCACGGCTCACACGTACATTTCCCTCACGGGTTTTCAGGTTGTAGATGGAGCAGATGTTGTCTAAGCCACCGCAGGCCACATAATTTCCTGACGGTGCATAGGCGCAAGTCATGACCCAGGAAGATCGAAGGGGAATGGCATGAACCTACAACAAACATGACGACACAAAAGAACACACAAATACATACAATTAATTAGATGTCCATGTTTTTTTAGGGAAATTTTTAAACTAGAAATTACAGTTCACAGGATCACTGGTCTGGTAATGACAAGGATTTCATGTTTTTGTGTAGAGAAACCTTTTTTTTTTTAATTTTTTTTTTTTTTTTTTTTAAATCAAGTAATTCATTTGTTACGTTCAATTTCATTTCATGATATACAAGTCTGATCAAATGTTTCAGAGAAGTATCAAAAATAGTAACTAGCTTTAATGTTTTATTTTAAAAACTGCTCTGCTGCCAAATCAGAGTGACATCCAGGCCAGGTCACAAACTAGCATCAATGACGCAACAAGTAGCAAGTGCCAATGAAATGAGAGCAAAGCACAGGATGCACCACAGCGTGCTGTATGATCAAACATTTCCATTTCGATGGATAATATCATATGTCGATCAACAAGCTGTTACTGTGGGCACTCACAGGCAGCATCATGTGGAAGCTTGTTTTAGCAAAGGCTGACACTAGTGTTGTTTCTATTTGTGAGAGCCTTATAACTTAAAGAATACAATCAATATACAATTCTGACCTCGATCGGGCTTGCAATCCCCTCTTGAGATACATTAGAAGAATGACCCTTTAATCTTTTAATTCCCAGCTGGATTTATCGCTGGCTGTATCAAACTCAAAGAAACAGTTTTTTAGTGTCAGTAGGATAGCTTCTTCAATAAACGAAGACTTGACAGATCATCAATCTCTATTTTAAAGTTTCTGTATGTGATAGAAAGGACCAGACATCAAACTGCCCACCACTTCCATCCATCTAACTACAAATTAACCACAACAATCACCTTTTTCTTGGCTGCTTAAAAGGCCTTTTGAATTTATTAGGAATATCTGGGCAGTGTTAGTTTCTCTCCTTGTAATTCTAAAATAACTACATTTAAACAGCTGCTGTCATTATTCTGCCTTCAAACTAACCATTACAAATAGCATTTTAAAATTGAACTATTACATCACTACCAAAACATGTAATTACCTTATTTGTAGTATAGCTGTCCCAAATGATGAGTTTACCATCTTGAGAGGCACTGACCAGGAGCCTAAACAAATCAGAACAGTATTGTAAAACACAGTGACAAAAAAGGAGTTTTCAAATCAAGATGACCAAAAATGACTTAGTACTTCGATGTATGGAAAAAAAATCAACGTAAAGATATATGTCATTTACTTATAAGTGTAACATCACTTAAATTAAGGTATATTCTCCGTTTTACAGGTTTCTAAACATTTGTCATTATAAGAGATCAGATTTGAACTACATATAAAAAGAGACGTTGATATAATGAGTCATATGCCAGGCAGTCTTTTTACCTGGAATCTGTTCCCCAATGCATGGCATAGATTTTAGCCAAATGACCCCGCAGCGTTCGTCTTGTACGCATCTGGATTCGGCCAACGGGGTCAATATTAGCCGTGATCTGCAAAACATTAAGAACCATGGTTAAATTCAGTTCAAATACTTTATTTGACCAAAGATACGAATCAGAATGTTAAATGTTACCTGTGATAGTGTGGCATCTGCGCATGCTTTCCTAGCATCCTAAAAGGAGGATAAAAATAAATTAGGTTGGGATATCTCCATCATACATGCGTCTTTATTTTATTGGCCTGAACTCTGAGGTGATAATGAATTTGAATGATTGTTGAAACGGTATAAAAACAGGTGCTTTTTACTCACTCTGATCTGGTTCTTGAGCTGCTCAGCCTCTTGGCGTAACTGGTCCAGTTCACTCATTTTATCCTGCTTTTTCAATTACCTTACTCCAGCTACCGGGGCACTTGTTGATCTAGAAATAATTAAGAGAAGCATTTTAATCACTCACAATCTCTTTCATTATAGGTCATATTTTTGCTACCTATACACAAAGTGAGCATGAACTCATAAAAGCAGATTTTTCTAACAGCAGATAATAAAAGAGGAGCTCAAATCAGTTTAATTTTACTTCAATAAACTTTGTTTACCAACAGCCTACAACACACACAGGTGATGGTTCAGCCTTACTTTCACACCTCAATGTCACTCATAATCCTGACACACAGTTTAGATTGCCAGACAAATCCTGTTAAGGCATGACTTTCCAATGATCCGAAAAGCAGTCATTATCCTGTTGACCTCAATCCCTGGGATACTCAGAATTTTAGCCCAGTGATCAATAAGCCCCTAATATTAATACAGAACCACAAGGCACTCTAAAAGTTTGTGTGATAAAATAACTTTTAAAAACTCGTGTCACAATCCAACTGGCATGCTCCAAATACAATACCTATGGCATTTCTCCAAGCAAATTACGGTAATACACTTAAGTCATTTCTAGACAGTTATTTCAGGGAAGCTACAAGACTTCATTTACATTCACTGTCATATCATGGGGGAAACTTATCAAGACAATTATATGATTTTACAACACTGAAAATGTAACTTTAATCTTTTAAGAGCTTTTTGTAGGGGTAAGCAAATAAAATTAGTTCTGAAATTTGGTTACATTACTGCATCATGCTGTAACAAATACGTCATCCCACTGTTTGATGACGCAGGCACAGTCTAAGACAATTTAAAGTTTGTGCCAAAGAATCACAATGCAACATAACAACAACAAGCAAAATGGCTCAATGAATATCCAATCTTATTTCAGATACGGTCTGTAGCTGGTTTAGCAGTTAATGAAATGGTCACTTAATGTTTACCAACTCCAGATATCCTGGAAAATGGAAACCCTTGTGCTCAGATCCAGTTAATAAATAATTCAGGTACGCCTTAGAGAAGTACATTTGGGAAAAAATTTATGATTGTACTCTTGCATGTTTAAATGTTTTTTTGTGGTACTGACGTCTGCATTCAGAGAACTGGTTAGCTAATAAAAATTGAGAATGCACACATCATTTTAACCTAAATACAACTTAAAAAAGTATTTTATGGCAAGTATTTTTTAAGTATTAAGGAAATAACACTGCTACATCAACTTTTGTAAAACTACTCCAACATACAAAACACATTTCATATCAAGTTGAAAGATTACATTTTAAAAGTATATATTTACTCTCATCAGTTATTAATACTAGTATTTATAAGCTGTCCTGGATAAGACATATTGCTCTCTTGTATATTAGAAAAACAAACATGACACGTTTTGCATGACACTAGTGACAGTTCAAAGTCTAAAACTGCAATATAAAAACCAAAATGATAACTAGCCCCACCGAGTTGACCAACCTTGCCCTTCCAGTTACCTTACCTGCTGTATGTCAGTCAGTAGGCCTATGAAAGCGGAGGTTTCAAGACAACTGAGACAATCTTCTCTACCTGACTATGTTATCCTTTAGGTCCTCTGATTGGTTGACCTTTCTTATACAGGTTATCCTCTTACCCTGATTAATCTCTATATTAACGTGTCATGGAATGTAATAATAATGCAGTATCATCAATAGACAGCAGAAAATTGTTCTCACCTTGAAAACCTCTGAATATAGCCGATATTTTACAGCAATATTCTCCACTTTTCTTATACCCTATGAAGTATTTTTCGAAGTTGATTCAGAGGGCTGTATTTTATTTTCTGATACAGTTTACTAATACTCGTGGTAGTTTTAGACATGTAGAATAATTCATGTATTAACATATATTGAGGCATTTAAAGGGAAAACATTAGTGTAGGGCTGGGAAATATATCAACTTCATCAATAAATCGTATTTGTGGAAAATCTAGCTTTTTTCCTTTAACTTACTCTGCCGGTTACTTTGGGTTCCTAAAGTTCACATCCTGCCCCCTCTTTTACATCCTACAGAGTGGCTGGGTGGCCCCAGGTCTATGCCACCCAGCCACAGTTCTGCCTAATCTCTACTTTTTCCTGTAGCCACTTGAACCCCAAAAGAGAAACTGCGGTTACTTTATTCATCTTAAGGGAAATCTAATAAATAAAAGTAAATTCCTTCTATTTTTAAGGAGGTGTTTGCACATCCAACTATCACATAAAGTAGGTGTGTAGGACCACAAACTGTTACTTGAATTGAAAAAATCCTGCACACTACTCTTGCTAAGCATCACCAATTTATATATTAAAAAAAAAAAAAAAACACGTTTCAGTCCCTCCGAACCTTTCCAAGTGTGTTCCATATATTTTTTGTAAAGAAAGAAAATCGATTAAAATCGTAGATTGAGTGTGTTGTGAAAAAAATCTGAGATTTGCTTTCTTAGGCCATATCAGCACTAATATAATGTGATAATTATTACAATAACATAATTTTAACTGAATTTATTGTCAAAAGATTGCGATCTGGGGGGCGCGCTAGTGGCGCAATGGTTAGGTTGTATTGAGGCTGTCGTCTCAAGCTGGCGGCCTGGGTTCGCATCCCGCCTGTGGCCTCCTTCCCGCATGTCGTTCCCCACTTTCTCTCCCTGGTTTCCGACTCTATCCACTGTCCTGTCTCTCCATTAAAAGGCACAAAAAGCCCACAAATAAATATTTAAAAAAAAAAAGAAAAAGATTGCGATCTGAAATTAGCTTTAGGACATTATTTAGCTTCCAGTTACAGTTCTATTTTTTCTGAATTTAAAGCGTTAAAATGACAGGTTTCCTTTAATACTTATCCATTAGAAAATACTCTTCAGTCACACAGTCAGTTAAAATGTTGTTCCTAATCAATTACAACATGCAATTCATCTGTATCATTTATACCTCCTGCCACACCCTAAAATACAATGGTAAAAGCAAAAAGTGATATAAACCTGGGTCATATTGCATCTTACTTTTAAATAAGCCACACTCAGAAACATTATTTCCCATTGACCTCTGTGGATGCTTACAAGTAAGGAGTTCCTCTCCCTCATCACTTCTGCTTTCCAAGCGCCTGATCAGGGTCAGCTGACTGCATGATAAACAATGAGCAGAGACAAGCAGCCTAGAGTTGTAGCTCACTAGCTTTTCTCGGGTCCCTTAAGGGCAGACTGTGCCTGCATTTTCAAAAGGTGGCTCATGCATCTACAGTTAACATTTTAAAAAATAATCCCCTGACTCTGCACTCTGTTCTCAAAAGAGAGGTCAGCTTATCTGCACTGTTAAAGGATGATAATGCAATGTTTCACAGGTCTAAAGCTGGATCATAGAAAAGGTCATAACCAGCAATATCATTGAGCAACTCCATAATCCTAAAAGCTAAAATCCTCAGTCAATGAGTCTCTAATCCCTATCCATGTCCACTAACATAAACAGCTGGCAGATCCAGCCCAGGCATTAGAAATATGTTTTCCTAATCATAAAAGGATGAGTTTAATCTTAATTCTTTTACACACAACATGCTTACAGCAAGTGCCTGGATTTTAACTCTACTAGTGATATCATAAGCCTAATATAGTACATTTACTTCAGTTACCCAGTGTGACCAGAAACAGTATAATTAGTGTCATCCTTGCTTAATGTAAAGTTGTATTTTTAAAGAATCTATGTTTAAAAAAAGATATCTGCAAATAACAGACACATAATGTAAACAGAAATGCTTGGTGAGTGTATATTACTAGGTGCTGTCAGTGCACAGGTTTATCCTGTCTAGTTGGTGTGTTCTGATAGTTTACATAGTCACTGTGTGCAGTACTGTGATTTGCCTACAACTGAATAATAGTTTGCATTGGATTTGAATGGCCGCTGGATAGCTGTTTGTTAGTTTGTTAATCTAATTTGTTCATGAGGTTGGGCAACCTAGATCCTCTCATATTTGAAAGAGAACACAATATTAAACTTAAACAACTGTCGAATAGACTACTAGTATCTAAAAAGCTGTGATCTATTTCGACATGTGATGTACGTTGCACAGTGCAATAATAACATGACTTGCACCGATGGAAATCTGAGAAGATGCAGCTAAACGCCATCTTGCAGACTGCTGTCCGCTAGTTAGCTTGCTAGCAGGCTTGACTGGTGAGGCCTGCAGGCAGGGCAGAGCTAGTGTTCAAGAAGGAAATGTGCTCGCTGATATTATTGGCAACAATTTTACTTGTGATTTAACAGTGTGCGGTTAAATTTGTCGTGTGTATGTCCCGCTGAACATCCAAGACATATAATAAATGACCCAGAAGCTGGTAAAGCAGAAGAAACCGTAACCAGTCAAGACTCAGGGGGTAGACTCAGCAGCTCTTCCGCAATTACATGGAAAGCTATGTAGTTAGCTTAAAGCCAACATAGTGGGGGAAACTCGGCGATTGCCCAGCCTCTAGAAAGCCACTTACGTACAGACAAACAATCTCGTTAAAGCCGACAGTGTAAGGTTGATTTGATTAAGACGCATCAGTGTATTTATTGGGTTCAGTAATCTCATGCAGGCGAGCCTGTAAAACTGCAAGGTCGGGCGGCGATGGCCTGCTCGACTTCAGTAAGCAAAAAATAAATAAATAAAAAATGCAATAACTGAAGTGGCTGTTTTTTTTTTATATATATATAAAGTATAGGATATCATTCATTGCTGTGTAGATATATATAAACTAACTGGTGATAATTAACTAGCATTACTAACCCCAAAAGGCGTTGCACCGCGGCCGAGTCGTTGCAGGAAAGGCAGCAATGTGCTAACTTATTAGTTTGGCTCAGTAAAAACAGGGTGTTAACGCGGCGACCATGGCTCACTTTTAATTAAACGTGGCTTTAAAATGACAAATAGAAAACAATCTTGAAGTCAAGTAGTGATGCAGACTGCTCCGCTATCGCTGATAACACATTTTTTTTTTTTTTTTTTTGCAGTAAATTTGTTTACGGGACCTTTATTGTTCCAACCCAACCCCAAATGTGTCATCATCATCATCATCTGACAGCAAATACCTTAATGTGAAAAAATTAACGAGGACAACTCAATCCATCGATTACATTTAGGTTTATGGTGCTACGTCGTAAACACACTTTTCTTTAAAACTTTTACAGCTATTAACTAATGGATTTTTCAGGCCAAAAGCTCCGGTGGGCCATCGCTGATAGCAATCCTTCCTGGCCGATATTCACGTTACTTTGACGCCGGGGTTTTTTTTTTCTTTCACCAACATTAATAGTACTTACATTTCAATTTACTGAACGCAAACACAGTGATGTAGTAGGAAGTGAAAGCACTCTGGTAATCCTCCACAAACAGTAAGAATCAGGATGCAAAATGCTACAGCCACTCTTTTAAGTGATAGGCTGATAAGACAGATAAAATAGCTAACTAAATGTTAGCCATCTGCAGCTAACTAAACGACTAGGAAGCTATCGTTACCCCACCCCCGGACGGTTCAATACCGCCACAATTTATCAGCTAACGCCATTAACAGTAACAGTGAAAGATTGAGAAACAGCTCGGTAATCGCTTTATTTCAACTCACCTGGTTCAATTTGCGTTTGTTTTTGCGTTTTGGCATTTACTGGGAAACAGGACGGCGTAAAGCTCCGATCCACGCATCGACGAACACCACAACGCTAGCTTACTAACTAGCTAGCCAGCTAGCGTTGGTTTTTCCGAGGAGCAGCCCTTCTCTAACGCAGGCAACAGCTTGACAACCTCAGTCAACCAACCGGAGAGGGGAGGAGGAGGAGGGGGGGGGGGATCACACCCACTAGCCCTTAACTGATGTAACTCCCAAGACGGACAAACAGACTAATCTGTAAAGTCACCACACTCGATTAAAACTTAACGGTGTGCTGTATCCTTTTCTCCAAGCTCAACATCTGCCCGTACAGTAGAAGCACTTCAGTCCGGGAATCAAAACGACGAGATGGGCGCGGTAACCCTGCAGTCAGCGCTGGGAAACCCCACGCTGCAGCAGCGATGGGTGAAGAACAAGAACCTTCGGCTGGTGTTTATCTATCTATAGCCTCACTGGAGATGTTCGTGTTATTAATCACCATAAACAATATTTAGCACTTCTCACATGTCCTATGTGCATTTCATTGAAGTGCAACCTAGGAGCCTATCGTTCCTTCATCCTACAACTAAGTCAAACTAAAAGGCTTGGGGGAGCATTAAGTGAGTGATTGTGAGTGTGTGTGTGTGGTGTTGTGTGGGTGTCCCAATTGGTTTCCCAAACGATATGAAACAAACATTAAAAACAGACTTTAATTTGGCAATATTTGGCTGCTCTTACAAGACAAGGACCCTTCCCTCCCACCAAAAATAGGCTCTAAATGAAGGCATGGCAGCAGCTAAAAAAAAATGGATAGTCTAGTGGGTGTCTCTGTTTAAATGTTTGGTATTATGTTTAGGATTTAGCCTACCTTTCATTTTTTATTTTGTATTACTGATGATTATATTTATGTTTTCTAAGGACCCCCTAGAAAATGAGATGATGCATCTCAAGGGGCTATCCTTGAAATAAATCACTGAAAAGGCTGAGTCAGTTAAAGTAGTAAGTATGTTTGGCTCCGAAAGTAGGAAGTGATATTATTGATTTTAGCAAAACTAATCATAGCAATGCCATAACACAATCTCGCCCTACTTAAGAAATGGTGTGTCTATGATGTATGATGTGCTTATTACAGTAGGCCTACCCTGTTTCTCAGTTATAGGTCGAGTCAGCATACAAATAAGCCTAATAATAACTAGGCTATAAAGGGTTTAAAATCAAACCTAGCCCTATTTAGTGAGGACTTTTTTAATCCCTCAAAACCACCGCATCCTATTTATCCTTTATTGCATTACTTTCAAAGCTAAACATAGATTATATCCCAATAAATGTAAACAAACTGGTCCTACATGCCATGGCAAAACTTACCTTTAGGCTAGCCTATTTGTTAAATAGTTAGGCTAGAAATTAATTTTCGTTTAAGAATTTGTTGTCACAGTCTGTAGGTGTAAAAGAGCCTCACGTTTTTTTTATGCAAAAGTTTTCTCAAATCAACATCAATTTCCTACTATCCGTGATGATCCAATCTAAAACCATTCAATAAGTGAATAGTTGCCATTTCTACCCTTAATAATAATAATAATAATAATAATGTGTAGGCTACTTTTAAAGCACTTGTCAAAACTAACATTAAAAAAGTGCTTTATATAAGTAGCTTAGTTTTTCGGTAAAACGTAATGTTTTTATTTAATTTTAGTTAATGAAAATGTTTTTCATATTTAGTTATTTAGTTAGTTTTCTTTAACAGTAATAACCTTGATAGAGCTTCCCAGGGGAATGTGATACACCCAGAGGGGGTCACGAGATGCCTTGAAAAATGATTTAAAAATGTAAAAAAATTATCATAGTCATGAAATGAGACTTGTGAAAATAATGCGTAAAATGAATCCCCAAAAATCAAAGTTTGCATATGACATAAACAATGTAGGTGTCTGCTGCTCTTATCGCACAAAGATGCACACACCTGTGTGTCTATTCATTCATATTGTAGGTCCACTCAGTGCTACAGTCTAAACATGGAAATTACTTGTATTCAGCCAGAAGTGGAGTCGTTTCAGGGGGTTGCGACAGTGTGCCTTGGAAGAAAAAAAAAAGTCAAAAAGTCTAAAAAAAAAAAATCACTTTTAAAACACGTTTAGTTTTGTTTCATCTCTTTGTTTTGTTTGGACAGTCTGAAGTCCAAATTGCACCATTTTTCATAAAACAAATCTCATTGGTTGAAAAATGTCAGAAATTTGGGTCGTGATTTCCTATTAAGGAGCTGTTGATGGATCCTGAGGCTAGACCAGCTGAGAACCACTGGTCTAAATGAAACATCTGTGCTGTGCTTTGGTCAAAATATAACATCAATCAAGCACCAGAGGAGGTTTGTAACCCTGTATAAAACAACGCTCTCGGAACGCTCCGTTTTGGTGTGTGTGTCTCTTTAAATGCAATGAGTCCCCTGAGTTTCCCTGGTAGACATCATTCTTCACCGGCGAGAATAAAAAGAAACTCCTGATGTCACAAGGAGAGCACATTTGAAACGGAGCATTTTTCTCTGTGTTGCAGACCCCAAACAAAGGACTGGATGGGTTTATTTCACATTTTGTGGGTCAGTAGACACTCAGGTTACCCAAATATAATTTCAAAAACACTGTAAAAGTGCATTTTTCATAATATGTCCCCTTAAAGAAAGGAATATGGTTGATATCTTGCAACTATCCTACTTACAAAGATTCTTCTTTTTACGCTCATGTCCATACGGCCTATAGGATTTACTATTTTTAATACCTCCTGAATTACTACCCATTTTGCATACTGTATCGGATCCCGTTCCCCTCTAAACAAAAGTAAAACTGGCGTGACAACCCCCTCCTCCTCTGGGCTAGCACCCAATGTATTAGGAATCCAGTGTCACTCAGGTATACAATTTGGTAATGTTATAAGCCTTGTAAATTTATAAACTGATGAGTTATTGATCTGTTTATCTGATCCAGTTATATCGCTTCCCAACCTTCTAAACTACATTAAATAATTTAGTAAATTGTCAGGATATAATCAACTGGGACAAAAATGAATTCATGCCTTTGGAGGATATGAGCCCTGATTTCTTTAAATCTCTGCCATTTAAACTAGTTACCACTCATATAATCTATCTTGGCTTTCCAGAAATCCCAACATCAATGCGATAAGTTGGTTGCACTTCCAGGGTTCTTGTTCCTTTTCCAAAGACTTCCTGTTTTGTTACCATTGTCCTTCTTTGAACAACTGGATTCAGTTATTCTCTCGTTAGTCGGGACAGCTACAGATTTCTAAACCCCACCTGCAGAAGGATGGAAACAGTGACGGCTTCAGCCTCCCTTTATTTGAGCACTATTGGGATGAAGTGTCAGTTTCAGGAACCTATCATCCAGTGCTCCTCTTTTCTACATCACATCTTTCCCATGAATTACTTTGTCATAACTTAATTCTCAGAAATTCCCTGAAGATTTTGAGTCAAATTGAAATGTTGTTTGGTCTGCTGAATTGTTCAGTACAAACTCCTACAGCATACAATCATATGTTCAAACCAGGGTTGATGGATAGAATGTTTCTGGATGGGAGGGAGAGGGGACGGTTCTGTATTGGAGATCTCTGATAATAAATTTCCCTCATTTGTTTAGCTTCAGACTAAATTTCACTTCCTTCAATTACATTTCTACTTCAAGTCAGGCATTTTGTGCGGGAGTCCATTCCAGAATTTGCAACCAAACCAGAGTCACATTTTTTATAATATAGGCCTGAATCTGTTTTTCACGATACCAGTGAATGCCAGTCATCTAAAGGAGGCCTGGGCTGTCAGATGTGGGAGGAGGTCTTGTCCAGTATTAAGAGGTGTTATATCAACTCTGGAAATAGATTAATCAAATTCAAAGTTATAGACTTCATTATTCTATAACTAAACTAAGTAAAATATCTGAATCAGTCTGTCATTAGTGTGATACTGCAGAAGGTTCATCATTGTTCTGCTGTTGTCCAGAACTGAGTACATTATGCTGTGACATATTTAATTGGTTTCCTAAATGATATGAAACAAACATTAAAACAGACTTTAATTTGACAATATTTGGCTGCTCTTACAGGACAAGGACCCTTCCCTTCCACCAAAAACAGGTTCTCAATGAAGGCATGGCTGCAGCTAAAAAACTGATAGTCTATAAAACCCCCATGTTTCAAAAGGTGGCTCAATGAAATGCTTCTTATTGCTTAAATGGAGCAGATCCATTTTAAGAAGGTGGAAACCCCTTCTGCCATTGCTTGATAAGACTTAACGAATTATGATCTTTGCTCCCACGTTCTGTCTATATTCTGTACAAACTCACTGTTGATTCTGATTCTGGCATGTGTGCTTGTTTTTTGTTTTGCCTTCTTTGTGTGTTTATTTCTTTGTTTTTCAGTCCCAATTGAAATTCTTTTTGCTGTCTGCTGGCAGCTCTAAACTCTTTTTGGGACCTCAGATACGTGCCCCTTGTATTTATTTCTCTCTTTCTTTCTTTCTGTCTTTCTTTCTGTCATTTAGTGTCTTTTTTATTGTTAAGAAAAAGTTATGAATAAAATAATTAAAATAAACAAATTATGTTTTTTAGGCTTTTGTATTGTTTTGTATTGCCAATGTCTGAATAGGCCTACTAGTGTGTGTGCGTGGCTGTGCGCAAAGTTAAATGCTTTAACCTCCTCCAGGGACAGTGGGGGTCACAGTCTCTGGCAATTTATTTTGGGGGCTGCGAGCTGAAACTTTGGAACCCCTGCTTTAAATAATGCCTTGCAGGTTTTTTTTTTTTTTTTTTAACCCAGTTAATGGTTCTGAACTGTGACTGGAGTTGAGGATGGAAGAAGAAGCTTTATCAGCCTAAAGTTTAACCTGAACTAAGTCAGTAATTAAAGAGCTAAATAAATGATAGTCCAGCCATCCAAATCAACCAAAGTTTTCCATTAACATTAACTAACATGCTTGAAGTAGATAAACTTGATGTAGTACAATTGTTCTGATAAGGTTAAGATGAATTTGTCCCAAACTTAAAGTAGCCTTTGGAACTAAATGAGTCTAATGTTAATTGAAAATCTATATAGACTTAGGCTTTAGGAAGTGTTCAACTTAGAAGCATTAAAAAAAAAACCATTATCTAATACTGCGGTATTCTACTGCAGTTCACTCCTTCATCACTAGGTGTCAGTGTGTCACTTTTGTGATTTGTATAACAGTATAACACGCACACGCGAGCACGCACACACACACACACACACACACACACACACACACACACACACACACACACACACACACACACACACACACACACATAGGAGTTAAAGTTAGTAAAGGTTCGTAAATTCATATGTTGTCCCTTGTTTTTGTTCATATCTCTTGTTTCCTTTAATTTGTAGCAAAGGTAAAAATGAATGAAAGACTTTTTTTAAGTCAATCCAAATAATCAGAATCAGGAAATCCTAATTAATAATTCATAGTTTGTTGGCATCAGGGTGATCATGAGAAAAGTCACAAAGGTACCTTCAGTCACTGTGATTTGACTTTAGATTTCATTATTTGTCAAGTCTGATTTTAGTCTAATTATTTAAAGAGGATAATCTGTTCATTTCACTTTTTTTTCTAATATACAGTATATATTTAAATTCAATCAAATCAAGTTGGTTGAACACAGGACTACTTAACATAACAATACTTATGGCCTTGATTTGATCTGTAACAATGAACAATATTATCTACCATCTTTTTTATCCTTCTATTCTCCCTTTTACAGCATTACAAAAAAAAGACCTAACATTAAATAAAATGCAGCTGTTGGGCATGTGCTTTGAAAGATGTATTAGAATTCATTTTCCCTTTTAATATTTAGTGATAAATACTGACTGTGTTGTAGCAACAACAAATGCTAATTTTAAATAACCTACACCACATATAGTATATATCTAAATGTTTCTATACACGTACAAATCCTCTTTAAATATATCCCATTATATTTTGTTCTTAAACTAAAATAGATATTCTTACACTCAACTCTTGCTCCACTTAAAGGCAAACACATGATATTATGTTGAATATGTGTTGTTTTAACTGTGTAAATGGATATTTCACTAAAGCAGCTTCTTGTAGGCCTCGGACTAAATAAAAGGCTATGACCAATCTGAAAAACAACAACTATAATTTATATTAAGTTTCACACATCTTTTTACTGTTAATAGAAGGTTGTCATATTGACATATATTGAATATTCCTGTTTGTTTGTTTTTTAGAAATGTTGTCTTTTTGATTTACACAACGGCCTGGTAAGAGTGTTATTAGGCCCGATTAGATCATTAATCATAGATTATCACATGAGGTCAAGCAGCTGCTGGAGATGCTTGATAAACAATGACAAGAAAATTTAATAGATAAGCTTGTAATGCTTTCATAAGCAATTATTGGAAATCCATTTGATCTTGTTGAAATATTTTCAGTTTTGCATTGAAAATGATCCATTTACTTTAAAAGTTCAAGCCCTATGTTGCAAAGTGTTTCCTTAAAACTATTTAACCTGTTTACCATTCTGTAATAAATAAAAAATAATTAGGAAAATATGTGATCCTAACCATGTTGTTAATGTCTTCTCAGTAATAAGGATTGCATTTATTAACATAGGCGTATAGGTATTTAATTTATTTATAAAATGTCCGCTTACTTTACATTAATATGAATTGAAATTAAAGGAATTTTAAAAAATCACAACGTTAATATAAAATATATACTGAGCATTTGTGGCCATGAAGAAGAATTTGTTGAAAATGATTTGTAGACCTTGTGGAAACTCTGCAGCTGTTATAAAGGCTGTTACACACTGCGGATATGAATAGTTTTGGTTGTAAAATTATGGAGATGTATGATCTGTGGATAACTGCTCAAAGTCTTTGCATTCAATTGAAAACAAATGGTTTGTCAGCCATTCCCCCCTCCCCATAGAATAAATGTATAGCTTTGAGAAAAGACAGCACAGGGTTAACATCCACAGACTTACCACCCGGATGCAGTCATTCACATGGTCTGACAGCATCTGGTGAACAGAGCCTTTAAATCCCATCCCTGCAAAGCCGAACAGACAGCTCAGGGAACCAACCGCGTGCATCATCTTTAAACCACTCGGCCAATCGTCAGCGTGGAGGGGGCGGGACTTAGCTGCACGGATTTCTTGTTTGCAGCATCCCTTGAGCAGCCTCTGTTTGGGTGAAATATAAGAAAGGGCAAGACGGGGGCGGTACATGCTAGGAGGCAACCGGAGACCGGCATAGGGATCTCTCTGGGGCTGCCGGGATAGGGTTACTTTGGTATGTGGAGGTTATCTTCAGAGAAAATGGCTGTTTCTTCAATGTAAACAGCCTGAGCTCTATATTGCTAAAGGGGGGGGGGAAGAGAAGAAGAGGAGGAGGAGGAGGAGCAGCCGCTGGAGGAAATGCTGCCTCTTCCAATGATATTTTCCTTTCTTTAGCTAGCCACGGCCTGCCTGCAGCAGCTCACATCTGAAGTCATGCATGTTGTATGTTGAGGTACGTATGCATCTCTAATCTGAAAGGACACACTGGTCACGTTGGCAGGATTATGGATCAGCTGTTTGCACAGGACAGCTGAGACAGAACATCTTGACTAAAAATAACATCTTGTGTATCAGTAACGCACACTAATATGGCCAATAACATGATAAATACACAAATGCAAGAGTGAACGTCGCAGGCTTTGTCTCGTTGCAGTGCACGGATTGTTAACCAGACAACAGCAATGGCTAAATCCAGCCTTTCTTCTCATTGGTTGTATGCCTCAGCTGCACATGTTCCTCATTAGGAACACAAGCACACAGGATGCACTAAGGAGAGAGGAATGGCTCATGTGACTATTTTCACTAGCTTCCTGTGCCACCATGTATAAGAGTTTTAAAATAAAAAAGCACATTCATGGTTTTAAAGCTCCTCATGTAAAATGTTGCTCTTCATTCTCATGGAATGTGAGTGGGTGGGAGGTACATGCACTAAGCACTGGATGCAGTGGATATTTATGGAAACAGTGTGTGTGTGTGTGTGTGTGTGTGTGTGTGTGTGTGTGTGTGTGTGTGTGTGTGTGTGTGTGTGTGTGTGTGTGTGTGTGTGTGTGTGTGTGTGTGTGTGTGTGTGTGTGTGTGTGTGTGTAAGGTAGTGTGTAAGTGTGTGTGTGTAAGTGTGTGTGTTTGTAGGTTTGATTTTGACATATGAACACGCTGCCAACACATTTCCTCACTGTGCATGTTACAGTTTAAGCGGTTACTATTCCTCTGTATTTTATCAAGTTTGTTATGCCACTTTCCTCCTGTGCCTTTTCTACCCACATCCTGCCCCAAACATCAACCGCAACCTTACTGGCACACCCGCCAAGTTTTGAATAAAATCGAGGGCGGGCTGTGCCGAAATTTTATAAATAAGTTTTCATATTTTTCAGAGAAACATTTAAACGAATTATCAGTACACAGGCAAACACCGCAATGATATTTTGCATTTTAGTTTTAGCTGAAAGATGCACAAACCTTCATTTATACTCTTCTGTGCATGCCTGATAAAAACATGCTACTGTATGTGCGATAAATGTCCCAGTTGAATCCAAAATAAATCCAAAATGGGTTTTTTTTCACCATTAAATTAGCAACATTAAATCTGAGGTTGGCTGATAGTTGGCTTGTAAACATGGCTACTCTATACATCTAGTTGGTAAAATGTAGGCATTCTGAGGGAGAAAGCATTGCTTGTGTACATACATTTTTCTATATTGTGATGAATTTAGTCTTTTGCAATTGTCTATTGCGAATGCCCATATAGCGATAACAATGAAAATGTAATTGATTGTGGAGTCCTACTCCCTAAAATGTATATTATTTTTCAAAAAAACACCCTTTGTGAAATTCCCTTCCAGTGAAACTATTAGTGTTTGAATGCTTCTGATGAGTTTAGTTAGATTTATGCACAACTTCAAGCACTTTGTAATAGTGTTGCAAAAGATACTACAAAAGTAAAGCTCCAATCTATTATTTGAACACATAAGATTACAAATAAGTGAAGTAATCCTCCATTAAACATCTACTATGTGCCTTTTTTGTTTCAGTTTTATTCTCCTGATTTTCTGGCCAAAGCTTCATCGATGCCGCAGCAGACCTCAAAGCCGAGGGCCGACAGCTGCGTCGACCATGAGACGCACTAGAGGCTGAGAGACGACAGAAACATCCACACACAGATTGAAAACACATCCTTCAGTTAAGACAGTTACACCTAACCATGGCTGTAACTGCTGCTAAGACCACTCTAAGTTTTCTTTCCACAACTTCCACGGCTACCACAGTCCCCTCCTTCCTGACGAGTGTGTCCGCCAGAGAAAATATCACCTCCAGAACAACATCAATGACTGTTACCATAACAACAAACGAGACCAGCTTCAACGCCACCTCGTTTCCAGAGGCAGTGATCGAGGGCTCGGGAATGGGAATTGTGCTCGTTCCCTTTGGTATCATCACTGTTATCGGCTTGGCAGTGGCAATTGTAAGCAATTGTTTAGATATTGTTTCTAAAATTGCATTTGATGCAGAGGAAATGAATTCTCTCTGAAACGACTGGATCTTCTAGATGTAGTGCATAATCTATATCATGATTAACACATGTGTTGTTAGCTCAGCCTAATGCAAAGTTACGCCCATTCTTTGGAAAAGTTCTATCTAAGCACCATTACTGTGTCTCATTATATCTCTTTCCCCCCTCTATCCTAGATGCTGTATATTCGGAAACGGAAGCGGTAAGTTAGAAAAATGTATCTGCTGGCTATGCAACAAGTCTTAGAGCCCAAGTTTACGACATGCCATTGGTTCCAGTAATTTGATTATTTGCTAAATTTATTTAAAAGATACACTATTAAAGATGTCCACGACAAAAATGTGTTACATATTTTTTTGTCTTTCTAAACACAGATGTGTATGTAGAGATTGTGGGAGTTAGCATTAGCATAGTAAAAGTTGTAACAGAGAAATTGTCAGTTTTTGTACATTACTGGGCTTGGAGCTTCTTCCACTGTCCACCAAAACTGCTAAACACTGACAAAAAAATCAAAACAACCAATGCTGTGTCAGCAGTTACAAGCTGGCCAGCTCAATAACAACATCAACACCCCTGATAGTTACATTTACCATTCCAATAGTTGTTTGTTTAGTAAACAACAGACTACTGGTCTGAATCTGTCTGAGGCTCAAACACATGTGTCTTCTTTGTGTAGCTCTTAATGTTACCTGTAATACTGTCAATGCACGCTACTCTTCTGCTCATCATCCTCATGCTCATAGCATTTGTAGTGTGGACGGGATGCTCATGAAGGTAGCCCTAACCCTAACCTTTTGTAAAGTTTTTGTTAATGATTACCAAACGATATGTAAATCTTAGAGATCGTTTATAAAACATCTACTGTGCAAACATTAGGGGAACTTTAATTAAAGCAAGTCACGCTGTTTAGTTTATGGGGCTGTATATTATTTTAGTTTATTTTGAGTTTGCATTATAAGTGTTGCATCAAAAACTAAACAAATATCCATTAAAATTTAATCAAAGACGTTTTGGTAACACGAGTCATTAAGAACATTGGAGACAGTTTAGAAGGCTGAGGTTTTGTAAAGGCCAGTGTAACAGCCCAAAATATAAAAAAAACTACTCCCTAAACTACACCCAGGGTTAAAGTGGGCTAGCCTTTTTTTTTACCCCCAAGTACATTCTTGGGTAGTCCAGTTTATACACTGGGGTATGAAACAGGCTAGGCTATTTTATACCCCCCTTAGGCCATAGTTTATTCCGCCACACACACACACACACACACACAGAAACCAGTCCTATGAGAGTTCTGTTATAGACTCAATGGTCTGAGAAACTATCTTAATTTGAAATTTAAAAAAAAGGTAGAAACAATTGTATTTCTCTTGCTGACGACACAACCTTATAAACTAAAATACAAAACTATTTCAAGTGAAGGTTACAGTGAAGCACAAAACATACCTAAACACTGGTTTCAACATGTTCACTCATGGCTAGTGTTCACTGGGTTTTGGGCTAGCCCAAACTATCCCCTTTGGTATTAACATGATTAGCCTAAAATATAGCCTTTTTTTTTTTTTTTTTAATTAGGGTTTCTCCCTTCCTCCTTTTTTAACCAACTGGGTAACCCCTTAAATGAAATCAGCCATACTTTGTTCTTCCTGCCGTGTCTTCACCTTTGATCTCTGTATGTGCAGGCTGGAGAAGCTAAGGCACCAGCTCATGCCCATGTACAACTTTGACCCGGCTGAAGAACAGGATGACCTGCTGGAACAGGAACTACTGGACCACAGCCGGGAAGGCAGCCTCACGGGTCCCAATGCCAAGGTAGGCTCAAAAGTGTTTGGTAGAAAGTGCAATTTAAATAAAAAAAAAAAAAAAATCCTAACATAAATCAATGTTTGCCTTTGGACATTATTATCTTGAATGAAAATTCTCCCATTCAGACCAAAATGTGAATGAATTTCTGATCACAAATTCCATGATGACCTTATTTGATAATCCTCAATATTCCAAATCGGAATCAAGGAAAAGTCTCTTTTAGTGACTGAGACATATTTCACAAAGCAAAAAGTAGAATATCACATTTTGTTTATAATCTGTTGGATGCATTTGCGGTGTGTGAAGTAGTTCTCATTGTGTCTGTATTGTATAAACAGTTTGTTGTTATAATGGTAAAGGATCTATTTTTGCCTCATTTACAGAAATCTTTGCTGTTTTTTGAGCGACTGTTGCTTTCTGTCATCACTTTTTTTAAATTTTGGCTATTAAGCTGTAACCATCGTGATGTTTCTTTATTCTTTTATTTCTTTGAAGTTTTGACAATGGCATAGTGGTGAAGACGAGCATGGTAAAGTATCACCTGTGGATCTTTCTACCACCATGGTTCTCTCAGCCTCTTTTTTTCCCCCCCCACCATCCTCATACTTAGATTATTTCAGAATCTCAACCTGAAATTATCTTGAGGTTCATTTACATCAACTAATACTTACGAAATTAGATCACATAGCAAAAACACCACCAAACATACATTTAAATAATCTTTCATCTTTTTCCCCTTTTTCTCCCTTTACTGAATAATTTCATGTCAAATGTCCCAGGGGCCACATGTGCACCAGACGTATGCAAAACAACACCTCTGCTTTCATTTTTTAATCATCACATCCAATCAACAATTACAAAATACACCAGCAAAGATGGAAGACTCTGGATATTATTATCAGAAGAAGGTTTATTGCCAAGTAGGTTTTTTGACATTCAAGGAATTTTGCTTTGTATCTAGTTGCAAAAAGCTAACAAACATAGTATAAAGACTTCTGAAGAAGTGCCAGTTATGAATAGGAAAGATAACCAAATACGATTCATGCACTTCAGTCATAGCCCTCTTTATAGTCTTGTTCTGTAGCTTTCATGTGTACACTGCACTACACTATGGTAATAGAACAAACACTGCTCCTTTATGAAGTACATGAGTGCAAAGAAAAGCTCATATAAATGCTCCATTCCAGACCAACGTGTCAATCAGCATCAACTTTTTATTATCATCCTATTTTGACTTTATTTGTACCTTAACAGTTTGCATCCTTTTATTGATGTACACACGTGGCCTCTGGTGGATACATTTTCTCTGGTTCCTGTAATCCATCACAGTTTCTATCCTAAAATATTACGTCTGTTTAGCTGTTTTGATGGTCCTAAAATGAACATAACAGTTTGTTTCTGTGGGCACGACCAGCTGTTTCCACAGCGTCTTACAGCACAAGGCTCAAGTAACCACATTATCTTGCAGTCACTAACAGTTTTTATGTCTTCTCTGTCCTACTGCCCATCTCCTCTGCAGACACTCACAACCTCCCAGGGGACCACGCAGAGGCCCAGTCGTCTGGTCTTCACAGATGTAGCCAAAGCTCTCAACGCTTAACAGCTCTCTTTTATTAGTTGATTTCAGCTCGCAAGGGCCCACCCCACCGGCCCCTTGGACATATACAGACTGTTGCTCAGGAAGGAAAACAAAAAGGGAAAAATAGGACTGTTCTTTTGGAGCAACCAGAGCTGTTGTGTACGCTTCATTTCTGCGACACAGAACGCCACATGGAAGTGGAGTTCAAATGATTAATAAAAAAACAAAACTTGTGCATGTATGATGAGCGGAGAAAAAAAAGGGAGGCATCACATTTGATCTTGCACTGTTATCATAAGGCACACAAATGCATTGTGATGCACCTTTATGAATCATGTTGTGTTATTGCTGTTGAAATGTTTGGTAGCTTGTCAGTGAAGTTCTTCTGAGCTTCAGTATCTTCTTCCATATTTGTTAAGAGAGAAGTATACTTTTGTCTTATACTGATTGTGTGGTCTCGTGTCTCTGACAAGCTTGAATCCTGGAGATGTTACCATCCTTAACTCTTCCTCTCTATTTTGTTTCACAGTTTGTTCTTTTTGGGTAATGAAGGATTGTGTTTGTCTGTATACATTAAATTATTTAAACTGACTTGAACAGTTTTGTTGTGTGTGTGTGTGTGTGTGTAAAGAATCCGTGACAAAGGAGAGCTGGTAGCTGTGATATTTTATTGATAAGCAATAAAAGAAGCAGAATAACACAAATCACATGGTAAAGAATCATAACAAAATATATATCACAGGTTTGTGAGTTGTATTAATGAAGTGGATGAGGACACATCAATAACATAACTACAAAAATGGTGTTAAAAGTAAGGCATAAAAGATGATTTCTCAAGTTACAATTCAACTTTTTTAATAGTTGAAAATAGATCAAGTACTGTATGTAACTATATATCATTATCAGTAAGATCACAGAACAACATCGTCCCCATAATAGAGAGTAAATATCCAGACACAGCTCGTGTAAAATTACAGACATTGTCTCGACTGTAGTTTCATGAAGAGGCACCC